>NW_028172217.1:0-1000 GCF_963971535.1 Notolepis coatsorum
AAGACGATGATCTAACTGTCATGATGTCAGACTGCCCTCTGCGGCCCCTTGGCAAATGGATATGTATTTGATTAGGGACGGAAGTGGCTCAGGAGGTGGAGCAGGGTTGTCCGGTAACGTGAAGCCAGGTCCCTGGTTCGATTCTGGCTCCTCCCGGGCAGCCTGTACACAGTGTCCTTGAGCAGAACACTGAACCCCTAAGTGTTCCCCAGACACTCGTGGTAACGCGCTGCCTCCTGGTGGTTAGGAGGACGGGTCAAACGCATAAAAATATCTTCCCCTCTGGGACGATAAAGTACTTATTATTATCATTATTATTCTTTTCAGGGAGATATGGAAGCTGAGGTTGGCCACACCAGGGATCTTCTAAGAGGTTCTAATTGTTCCGTTAGTCGTTCTAAATGTATAATAACCACAGCCGTATACCTTTGGGCATAAATATATATATATATATATATACCCTGCCAACTATACCTCCATGGACCAGCACTGCAAGTATGAATGTGTTCAACTTGCCTGCTTAAATAAGAGTTAATCTCTTGCTCCAGTGGTTAAAGGGATAGTTTGGATTTCTGGAATTATTATTATTATTATTATTATTATTATTATTATTATTATTATTATTATTATTATTATTATTATTATTTTCAGATAGATATGGAAGCGCGAGGTTGGCCCCACACTCCAAAGCTTCTAATCAGGATTCTGGCGCAGTGTTGCCTACAGCTTGCTATGCTATGCAATAATCATATACAACACTGTAGTCATTTTAAATATATTCTGAGCAATTACGTTTCAGTAATGGTTTGATTAAACTAATAACACGTCTCAATTTTATGCCACTTAAGCTACATGCTGGTGTCAACATAGTATTTGTGCAGTGAAGCCTGTAGAGTAATGTGACACTTTCAGACGGTAAAGGACATTCATTCATTTATTAACACCTTGGATCTTATCTGGAGACGCACATTTATATTTATTGATAATCCACTTAATCTGT
>NW_028172216.1:0-1000 GCF_963971535.1 Notolepis coatsorum
AGAGAGATGAGAGAGATGAGAGAGAGAGAGAGAGAGAGAGTGAGAGAGAGATGAGAGAGAGAGAGAGAGAAAGAGAGAGAGTGAGAGAGAGAGATGAGAGAGAGAGCGTGTGAGAGAGAGAGATGAGAGAGAGAGAGATGAGAGAGAGATAGATGAGAGAGAGTGAGAGAGAGAGAGATCTCGATATAAACTCAAAAACATCCATAGGGTATGACATTCAATACCTTCACCTTAAACATGACCCTTGCAAATCACATCAGTTTTAATTTGAAAAGAGGTTCCCTCATAGTATCTATTACTCTGTTGTCCGTTGGACAGTAAACCGGTGTCATTCTTTCTTATCTGATGGCATACTAAGTGTAATTTCATAGTTCTCCTAGTTTCTCCCAGACACCAAGGTAGGTCGTGAAGTCATGCTCGCTACAAGACTGTTAAAACACTACAGGCATTCATCACAATCAGGATTCATACGCAGGCTTGATAAAGTAGCTACACCACCAAGGCTGCAGTGTTTCTGCGAGGGGCCCGTTTGCACCTGTTCAAAAAGCATATCTCTTCTGTCTTCCGATGCCCATATAAGACTTGACCAAATCAGAAATGAGCCTCCCACTTCTAAAATGCATTCGCTATGCTTATAACGTGATACACAAGGCTTTTTCTTGGCTTTTCGCTTTGGCAGACCTGTGTTCATGTTCTTTGATATACGGTATACGCTCTGTCAAACTGAGAGACCTTCCATGGATGCAAAACATTTTTTGTTCTAATAAACCAACCAACGTGAGTATTCAGAGCCTTCTCCTCGCTTCATTTGATTGCTTGATCCTTGTCTGACCATGTTACTGTTTTGCTGTAATGCCGGCCGAGAACCTGTCGTGGTCTGTAAATTTAGATGCGCTCATAAGGCCTGTCCTGTGTTATTCTGCATTCATTAACCAATGATGACTAGTCAAAATCCACGCCATTATTTGGTGTCTGAAGTGGGACGCTGACCGTTTCCTGC
>NW_028172215.1:0-21040 GCF_963971535.1 Notolepis coatsorum
TCACTCTCTCTCTCTCTCTCTCTCTCTCTCTCTCTCTCTCTCTCTCTCTCTCTCTCTCTCTCTCGCTCTCTCTCTCTTCTCTCTCTCCCCTTCCCTCTCTCTCTCTATTATTTCATAATCATATTATTCTATTGTGCTTAACTTGGCTCATATTTCAGTTTATTTTACTCCACCTCTTTATTGTATTATCCGTCCGCTATTTTCTGTCCGCTAATGTCGCACCGATAACGCCCCAAAGCAAATTCCTCGTACGTGAAAACCACTTGCAAATAAAGACCTTTCTGATTCTGATTCTGGGACAAGCTAACCCTACTTCGTACACGTGGCTCCGTTCCAATACCACCCACCCACCCACCCACTCACTCACCCACCCACCCACCCACCCACCCACCCACCCACCCACCCACTCCACTCACTCACTCACTCACCTCACTCACTCACTCACTCACCTCACTCACTCACTCACTCACTCACTCACTCACTCACTCACATCACTCACTCACTCCACTCACTCACTCACTCACTCACCACTCACTCACTCACTCACTCACTCACTCACTCACTCACTCACTCACTCACTCACTCACTCACATCACTCACTCACTCACTCACTCACTCACTCACTCACTCACACGCACTCACTCACTCACTCACCACTCACTCACTCACTCACTCACTCACCCACCATTCACTCACTCACTCACTCACTCACCCACTCACTCACTCACTCACTCACTCACTCACCACTCACTCACTCACTCACTCACTCACTCACTCACTCACTCACTCACTCACTCACTCACACACTCACTCACTACCACTCACTCACTCACTCACTCACTCACTCCACTCACTCACTCACTCACTCACTCACTCACTCACTCACTCACTCACTCACTCACTCACTCATTCCCCACTCACTCACTCACTCACTCACTCACTCACTCACTCACTCACTCACCCACCCACTCACTCACTCACTCACTCACTCACTCACTCACCCACACCACCCACTCACTCCACTCACTCACTCACTCACTCACTCACTCACTCACTCACTCACTCACTCACTCACTCACTCACTCACTCACTCACTCACTCACTCACTCACCCACCCACTCACCCACTCACTCACTCACTCTACTCACTCACTCACTCACTCACTCACTCACTCCACTCACTCACCCACTCACTCACTCGAGGGCCTCTACTACCTGTTTCTTGACTTATAAACATACCGTGGTCGAGCCAATCAGCAATACCAACTGAGTCACATGACCACACCGATGACTGATAGGGCGTGTGCCCGCTCAAGGTGCCTTCTGCCCGCCTGCCTGCCGCTCCTCACGGCAGGTGATCCGTTGATGAGGGGAGGGACACCTTTCAGAGTAGCGCTGGCTGGCACCCGTCCACACGCTCCGAGAGAGGGGAGACGGCACGCCCGGGCTGAAGGAACGGCAGGTGAGCGGCGGGCGGATGAGGGGGCGGGGCGGGGGTGGTGGGTAATGGATTACATGTAATGAGATTACAGTAATGTGATTATAAAGAGAACATGGTCAACTGTAATCTGAAAGAAGAGAAAAGAGAAGAGAAAAAAAAACACAACAGTAATCAGATGCTCAGATGCCACAGGACAAATGGTTAACCCTTTCACTACTCACACTACAGAAGGTTAACCCTTTCACTACCACACTACAGAAGGTTAACCTTTCACTACCACACGGTTAACCGTCTGTAGTGTGGCAGTGGAAGGGTTAACCGTATGGTAGTGTGGTAGTGAAAGGGTTAACCTCCTGTAGTGTGGGTAGTGAAAGGGTTAACCAATTGTCGTTGTGGCAGTGAAATGGTTAACCTTCAGTATTGTCTCAGTGAAAGGGTTAACCCTTTGGTAGTGTGGTAGTGAAATGGTTAAACGGAGCAAATACATTAAGGAGTGTAATTAATGTAGAAAGTCTTTATTTGTCATCAGATTAACACACACACATGCGAATGGGCGACGCACAGGAACACACACACACACACACACACACACACACACACACACACACACACACACACACACACACACACACACACACACACACACACACACACACACACACACACACACACACACACACACACACACACACACACACACACACACACACACACACACACACACACACACACATGCACTGAGTCGCTGATGAAATGTTCTCTGCACTTCCCATCCCGTCGTCCTTCCCCCCCAAAGGGCAGCCGGGAGCAGACAAGGGCTGTGGTGTGGTGGCGCCCAGGGAACAATCCAAGTGCTCCTGTCCATCTTCGTCAGGGACGCAACAGCGTTAGTGATCTGTTGTGCATGTTTTTCCATTGGGTTTATCTTATCTAGAGGGGAAACCCTTGTGAGCTCGGGGGGGAGAACATGCAAACTCCACACAGAAAGGCCCGGGAGATACCCCCCCACCTGGGTACCTGGCAACGCGGCAACCTGGTCCCCCAAGCGGGAATCGAACCCTGGACCTTCTAGCTGTGAGGCGACAGTGTTCATCACTACACCACCGTGCCGCCTCTTTACGACTGATGGAGTGATGGTTTACATTTGGAAACATATCTTCCTCAGCTCAGGTAGACATGGGACATTATGCACTGTGGGAACAACCTGTTTCTTTGATCTCCAAAACACTAGGAACAGCCTTACGTCCCTGATCTAATCCCATCTGCATGCCTTGAACATCTGTGGCAGGTGATGGAGTTCTGTGCTATTTGAAGTAGAAGTAGGTAGGCGCTGCTCCATAGCTTCTATAATATACTGCTTATATATTACAATATATACATAATATATAACATAATTATTATGGTGTCGGCGGAAACAGCAATAAGACCACAGAACACAGGACACCTTGATGTTTCCCTGCTGAACGACATCAAAGAGGAACAGCATCTACACAACACAGCGATGACACACGACAGTACAGAGAGAGAGAGCGAGAGAGAGAGAGAGAGAGACAGAGAAGGGGGGATACATGTGAGAGAGAGACAGACACACAGGACCTAGAGAGACAGACAGAGAGAGAGAGACACTAACCTAATGGCATGTCTCACATTGAAGGACCTTGGAGCCGGTGTCTTGGAGATGAGGCGCTGATATATATACCCAGCATGCCGAGCGTGTCACCAAGCTAATGTTGACACCCCGGTCACGTTCACGTCTACAGCTCTGTAATCACGGTCAGACTATAGGAGGGACAGAAGGGAAGAGAGAGAGAGAGGGGCGGGTGGAGAGAGACAGACAGAAAGACATCAGGTGAGAGAGAAAAAGAATGAGAGGGGGAGAGAGAGAGGGAGCGAGTGATGAGAAAAGAGAAAAGAGCGAGAGCGAGCAGGTGTGTGGCTGGGAGCTCTGGTGAAAATTACTCCACTTCCAAACAATTATGACATAATGAAAGATCTATCCTGGCTGGTTTTAATTACGGCTACTGTGTGGCTCAGTCTTTTTGGGCTTCTGTAATGATATGACTGTGAATAATAACAACTATTTGTTCCATAAAAAGGTTTGTAGTTACTAGTTACTAGATAGGCCAGTAGAGAGTTCCAAGATGTTAGTATGCACTGGTTTAAAATAAACTGTATCCCTACTGTGTTTTTGTGGAGGAGTTTTCCAGTTTACATCAGGCGTTTAGAAACTGATGTTTGCTCATCCTGTGTGTGTGTGTGTGTGTGTGTGTGTGTGTGTGTGTGTGTGTGTGTGTGTGTGTGTGTGTGTGTGTGTGTGTGTGTGTATGTGTGTGTGTGTGTGTGTGTGTGTGTGTGTGTGTGTGTGTGTGTGTGTGTGTGTGTGTGTGTGTGTGTGTGTGTGTGTGTAAGGAATAAGGAGGAGGGGGCAGGTAGGGAGGGAGAGGGAGGGGGAGAGGGAGGGTGGAGAGATGAAATGGAAAAAAAGTTTTAGAGAACACAGGATGAGAGTGAGTGGGAGTGAGAGAGAGGAGAGGGAGAGAGAGAGGAGAGGGAGAGAGAGAGAGGGAGAGAGGGAGAGAGAGAGAGAGAGAGAGAGAGAGAGAGAGAGAGAGAGAGAGAGAGAGAGAGAGAGAGAGAGAGAGAGAGAGAGGATAGTATAGATGAGAACTGGGAGGTTGGTCAGCATTTAGAGAGAAAGTCTTGCTGCATCAGGCTTTAAGTGTGTGTGTGCGTGTGTGTGTGTGTGTGTGTCTGTGTGTGTCTGCGTGTGCGTGCGTGCGTGTGTGATGTATAGGAGGTGCAGTGTTTTGGCCCTGTGCAAGTCTGCAGATGATCTAGCACTGTCAGGAGTTCAGAACACAGTGGCCATGGTCTGACCGACCTGCATGCGGCATCTTTCACCATGACATGGGTCTTTGTTGGGGAAGGGAAACGAAGGCTGTCACGGTGATCCATCATAAAAACAGAGAGAGGTAACAGACGGGAAAGCATCGGCGTCTGTTTGTTTGTTTGTTTTGAAATCATAACGGTGATTTTCTGATGCACTGTGCCGTACCCGTCATCGTCTCTGAACCTTTTTAGATTATATATTAGATTAGATTTAGATTATTGTATTATTAGATTATTAGATTTAGACTATTGTACTGAGTTTGTTCCTAGCATCACGTTAGCTCACTCCATCTCCGCTCAGTGTAACCGCGACCCTGAGTCCGTTCCTAGCATCACGTTAGCTCACTCCATCTCCGCTCAGTGTAACCGCGACCCTGAGTCCGTTACTAGCATCACGTTAGCTCACTCCATCTCCGCTCAGTGTAACCGCGACCCTGAGTCCGTTACTAGCATCACGTTAGCTCACTCCATCTCCGCTCAGTGTAACCGCGACCCTGAGTCCGTTACTAGCATCACGTTAGCTCACTCCATCTCCTCTCAGTGTAACCGGGACCCTGAGTCCGTTCCTAGCATCACGTTAGCTCACTCCATCTCCTCTCAGTGCAACCGCGACCCTGAGTCCGTTACTAGCATCACGTTAGCTCACTCCATCTCCGCTCAGTGTAACCGCGACCCTGAGTCCGTTACTAGCATCACGTTAGCTCACTCCATCTCCTCTCAGTGTAACCGGGACCCTGAGTCCGTTCCTAGCATCACGTTAGCTCACTCCATCTCCTCTCAGTGCAACCGCGACCCTGAGTCCGTTACTAGCATCACGTTAGCTCACTCCATCTCCTCTCAGTGCAACCGGGACCCTGAGTCCGTTACTAGCATCACGTTAGCTCACTCCATCTCCGCTCAGTGTAACCGGGACCCTGAGTCCGTTACTAGCATCACGTTAGCTCACTCCATCTCCTCTCAGTGCAACCGGGACCCTGAGTCCGTTACTAGCATCACGTTAGCTCACTCCATCTCCGCTCAGTGTAACCGCGACCCTGAGTCCGTTCCTAGCATCACGTTAGCTCACTCCATCTCCTCTCAGTGCAACCGGGACCCTGAGTCCGTTACTAGCATCACGTTAGCTCACTCCATCTCCGCTCAGTGTAACCGCGACCCTGAGTCCGTTCCTAGCATCACGTTAGCTCACTCCATCTCCGCTCATTAACTCGCAGCCACAGAACGCACAGGAATAGGAGACGTCAGACGGAGGAGACTAGGATAACGAGACATCCGCTCATTTACACCTTGTACAGGTTATCTATGCCACGGCCCTCTGCCATTCCACGCACCTCTGGAGACGGGCTTTCAAAATGTTCCCCGGGCGTGTCACTGTGTGCAGAGGGAACAGCCGGATTGGGCCTAATATCGTCCCGAAGGACAGCGCCCTCACTGTCGGACTGACAGAACCGGGGCACCTATAGGTACTCACGCTCACGTCTTTCCATCCCTCTTGGGACTGTCCATTGACTTACATCCACACACACACTTACTCTATCCTCTGCTGACGCCTGATTATAAAATCTGCATAGAACTGCCCATGTTAGGCAGTGAGCAGTGAGCCTCATCAACCATTAAGGCTCGGGACCCTCACTGACGCCCCCCCCCCCCACTGTGTTACATTAATTAACACACCCCTACTGGACTATATACTTGCCCACTGTATTGTTACTTCATTCTAATTAGTGTATATATTTTACCACATCTGCCCAGTTGTACAGCCCTGGTCTATTCCTATTCCTTTTTTTTATTTGTACTTATAATTGTACTATATTCTATTGTGCTATATTTAAGTTAGTTTATATCCCATATAATAATAATAACTGTATTTGTATAGCACTTTTCATACAGAGGTTGCAGTTCAAAGTGCTTCACAACAGTAAAAAATACAGGCATAAGCGAGCATAAAAAATTTAATACAAAGAGATAGAGAGGTAGCAAGGTAAGGCAAATCACAGTTCTTCAGTAATACAAATAATAAAATAGAATAGATTAGATAGAGTAAAAAAGTGCGGTTTGATTCAGGTTAAAATAGGCTAAAAATAATAAAATAGAACGGACAGTAAAAAGGTGTGATAAGATTGTTAAATAAAAAATATATACATAGCAGTGTATCGCTCTTAGTACTTTGTGTTTCTTTACAAAGTTCTAACATACAACAGAGCATCGCTCTAACATACAACAGAGCAGTCTGTCGCTCTAACATACAACAGAGCATCGCCCTAACATACAACAGATCAGTCCATCACTCTAACATACAACAGAGCAGTCCATCACTCTAACATACAACAGAGCATCGCTCTAACATACAACAGATCAGTCCATCACTCTAACATACAACAGATCAGTCCATCACTCTAACATACAACAGATCAGTCCATCACTCTAACATACAACAGATCAGTCCATCACTCTAACATACAACAGATCAGTCCATCGCTCTAACATACAACAGATCAGTCCATCGCTCTAACATACAACAGAGCAGTCCATCGCTCTAACATACAACAGAGCATCGCTCTAACATACAACAGCGCAGTCCATCGCTCTAACATACAACAGAGCAGTCCATTGCTCTAACATACAACAGCGCAGTCCATCGCTCTAACATACAACAGAGCAGTCCATTGCTCTAACATACAACAGAGCATCGCTCTAACATACAACAGAGCAGTCCATCACTCTAACATACAACAGAGCAGTCCATCACTCTAACAGTCCATCACTCTAACATACAACAGAACATACAACAGAGCAGTCCATCACTCTAACAGTCCATCACTCTAACATACAACAGAGCAGTCCATCGCTCTAACATACAACAGAGCAGTCCATCGCTCTAACATACAACAGCGCAGTCCATCGCTCTAACATACAACAGAGCAGTCCATTTCTCTAACATACAACAGAGCATCGCTCTAACATATAACAGAGCAGTCCATCACTCTAACATACAACAGAGCAGTCCATCACTCTAACAGTCCATCACTCTAACATACAACAGAGCATCGCTCTAACATACAACAGAGCAGTCCATCACTCTAACAGTCCATCACTCTAACATACAACAGAGCAGTCCGTCGCTCTAACATACAACAGAGCAGTCCATCGCTCTAACATACAACAGAGCAGTCCATCGCTCTAACATACAACAGATCAGTCCGTCGCTCTAACATACAACAGAGCAGTCCATCGCTCTAACATACAACAGAGCAGTCCATCGCTCTAACATACAACAGATCAGTCCGTCGCTCTAACATACAACAGAGCAGTCCATCGCTCTAACATACAACAGCGCAGTCCATCGCTCTAACATACAACAGAGCAGTCCATTGCTCTAACATACAACAGAGCATCGCTCTAACATACAACAGAGCAGTCCATCACTCTAACAGTCCATCACTCTAACATACAACAGAGCATCGCTCTAACATACAACAGAGCAGTCCATCACTCTAACAGTCCATCACTCTAACATACAACAGAGCAGTCCATCGCTCTAACATACAACAGAGCAGTCCATCGCTCTAACATACAACACAACAGTCCATCGCTCTAACATACAACAGAGCAGTCCATCACTCTAACATACAACAGAGCAGTCCGTTGCTCTAACATACAACAGAGCAGTCCATCGCTCTAACATACAACAGAGCAGTCCATCGCTCTAACATACAACAGAGCAGTCCATCGCTCTAACATACAACAGAGCAGTCCATCACTCTAACATACAACAGAGCAGTCCGTTGCTCTAACATACAACAGAGCAGTCCATCGCTCTAACATACAACAGAGCAGTCCATCGCTCTAACATACAACAGAGCAGTCTATCGCTCTAACATACAACAGAGCAGTCCATCGCTCTAACATACAACAGAGCAGTCCATCGCTGTTATGTACCATGTTTTTGGTTAATCCTGTGTCCTGTGTTGCAGCTGATTGCTGCTAATTGGACACCTGCCTGGCAGGGCTCAAAGGCCCTCCCCCACCCACACATGCACACACACTGCTGCTGGAAGACACTGTTGGAACAGTGTCTCCCTCCCTTCCACCACATTGATCTTTAGTTTGCGCTAGATATCATAATAAGTATAGTCTTTTGGTTTAAACATAGACCGTTGGTGTCTGTGTCCCCTTATGTTGCTTCCCTCTGAGCCAGGGTCGTAACAATCGCTCTTACATACAACAGAGCAGTCTGTCGCTCTAACATACAACAGAGCAGTCCGTCGCTCTAACATACAACAGAGCAGTCTGTCGCTCTAACATACAACAGAGCAGTCCATCGCTCTAACATACAACAGAGCAGTCCGTCGCTCTAACATACAACAGAGCAGTCCGTCGCTCTAACATACAACAGAGCAGTCCGTCGCTCTAACATACAACAGAGCAGTCCGTCGCTCTAACATACAACAGAGCAGTCCGTCGCTCTAACATACAACAGATCAGTCCGTCGCTCTAACATACAACAGAGCAGTCTGTCGCTCTAACATACAACAGAGCAGTCCGTCGCTCTAACATATAAACAGAGCAGTCCGTCGCTCTAACATACAACAGAGCAGTCCGTCGCTCTAACATACAACAGAGCAGTCCATCGCTCTTAACACTTTGAGTTTCTTTACAAAGTACAGTTCTAAATGACCGTATAGAACAACAGAGCAGTGCGTCGCTCACGACAACAGAGCATCGCTCTAACATCAACTTAACAACAGAGCAGTGCATCGCTCTTAACTTTGAGTTTCTTTACAAAGTACAGTTTTGAATTACAACAGAGCAGTGCTCTTAAAATGACAGTGCATAGGAGGTAGTGAGATATAATTTGCATAGAACCGACATATGCATTTGATTAGAAGTGTATGAAAGTAGGTAGGGTAAGAATAGTGCAGGTAAAGTACAATTTGTCAGGATATCCCTGATGTTTCATTGAAATGCCTGAGCAAATGTCTAGCGAGTTGGCTTCCCTGATGTTTTGGGGTAGTTTGTTCCACAGTTTTTGGGGCATAGTTGATAAAGGCTGCATATAACTTTATTCTACCTCTTATTTACAGTTGTACAGCCCTGGCCTATATTTTATTTCAGAATTATATTATTCTATTGTGCTTAACTTAAGTTCATATTTCATTTGATTTTACTCGCCTCTTTATCGTATTATCTGTCCGTTAAATGTCTGTCCGCTAATGTCGCACCGATAACGACCAAAGCAAGTGCCTTGTATGTGAAAAACTACTTGGCAATGAAGACCTTTCTGATTCTGAGAGAGTGCCAAAGCGCCGGGTTGTGGGTGGTCTGGTGCCTGGCAACCAGCGAGGTAGAGCCGAGGATGTGTGATGTGGTGTCCAGCAGCTGTGAAGAACCGTGGCTTTGGAGACACGGTGACACCCTCTGGCGTGGAGTATAGTGTACGCCTGGACATGGACTGCATTCCTATAGGGAGGTGTAGTCTGACGTCACTTTAGTTTCCCGCGCGGTCCACTCGTATAGGGATTTATCATTCGGAAAATGTGTTATCGGCTATTGTAATAATTCTGCCTCGTGAACATTGGCGAGCTTTCCATTTTTGCACAAAATGAGTTCCCTTCTATCACTAACATAATTGTTTAAGCCTTTTTGGTTGAAATAAAATGCGTTATATAAGGTAAAAATAACTACACTTACCAGTAGTCTGTCGTTCAGTGCTGTCGCCTAAGACACAAAGTGTAGTTCCTCAGTGAACGAAAACGTAAACATTGTTATTTTGCTACTTTTACGATTAATTGCGAATTGTTTCATGTTGAGCTATAGATTGTGGATGAATACACACAGAAAGGTACACCATGCCAATGTTCATGCTTTATTTGTTTTAAACGAGACGATTTAGAAATGTGTCCATTGGAAATACATTGCAATTTCAAGTGAGGTGGACCGCACGGGAAACAACAATGACGTAACCACTACACCTCCCCATAGCGCTTTTATTAAGCGCTTTACAACTTATGCCTCACATTCCCCCGTTCACTCACACATTCACACACCGACAGCGGAGACGCAACCATGCAGGGTGCCAACCTGGTCATCGAGAGCAATTAAGGGTTAAGTGTAGGGATGCTCGATATTGGCTTTTTTACCGATACCGATATTCCGATATTGTCCAACTCTTCATTTCCGATACCGATATCAACCGATATCAACCGATACCGATATATGCAGGGTTTCCCACCCCAAAAAACAGAATAATTTCAGGTAACTAATCATTTCACTGGATATATATATAACAAATATTGTTATTGTTTTTTTCTTTTTTTAAAGCAATACCGATATTTTCCAATATCACATTTTACTGCCGATATCGGCAGATAATATCGGTCGGCCGATAATATCGGACATCCCTAGTTAAGTGTCTTGCTCAAGGACACTTCGACACGCTGCCCGGGAGGAGATGGAATAAAACCGTGAGCCTTCTGATTACCAGACGACCGCTCTACCTCCTGAGCCACTGTTGCCCCCACTGTCGCCTGTTGTTATTAAAGACCCGCCTAGATGGTATACATTAAGCCTGTTGTTAAAGACCCTAGATGGTATACATTTAGGCTGTGGATCTCAAACTCGCGTCCCGCGGGCCAATTGCGGCCCGCTGGATGATATTCTGTGGCCCCCTACTTGACATCAAAGTTTAGTGTTAGTGCGGCCCGCGCGCAACTTGTTGCCGAGTCGTTGTGCGAGTTGGATGTTTTATTTATTTGATCACTTGTAGGCTACCATAGCACAGGCTCATGACAGCAACGTTACGTTAGTGACTTGGTTGAAACCTGATTTCGGAGTGATATCAAGTGGAAGGAAAATATATCCAGTGCGTATGGCAGGCATTCTCGAAATTCTCCGCTGTCTCCTCTGCAAGCAGTGCTCTCCCTGTCTGTGTCTGTCTACTCTGGTCCAATCACATTCATCATCCCGTCAGCGTCCCCCGCCCCCACCCACAGTCTGCGAATCAGAGCAGAGTAGGGCGGGTTTTCACGGAATGAGTGTTGTCTCTTTCAGCGGGTCCGAGTCAGAGCGAGAGTTGACAGCGCATCTACAGGTAGTCTAATCTGCAGGTACTGTAGCTAGTAACCTCGTTCCCAGTTTTACAGTATCTCCGTGAGATAAATGTAGCTAGTAGCCTAGTTAGTAGAAGAATATGGCATGCTCATGCTGAATGGACTGAAAAATATGCGTGCATCCTCCCAGCACCAAACCAATGTGCCTAATATGCCAATAGCTCTTGTGAAGAGTGGCAATTTGAAACGCCACTACAAACAAAACACAGTTATTTTTATGCAGCCTTCCTCAAAATTCAGTGCTAAGAACCACAAAAATAAATGGAATGAAATCATCATATCAAGCTGCAAGCAGAATTATTGTTAAAGCTATGTCACAACAAGAAAAAGCAACCAAGTCCTCACTCAGTGTCATGGGTGTTGGCTAAACACAAGAAGCCATTCTCTGATGCATACATAATAAAATAATGTATGACTGAAGTGATGGAGACCATGTTTGAAGGCAAACAAAAGAAAATCCTCCTCAGATGGCACAGCAACCAGAATAACTGAAATTTCATTTCAACCTTTATTTAAAATCGTAAGCATCTGAGGTTTCCCTCATTTACAGAAACGACGATTGTACAGTACATAATAAAAAAAAAACAATATTCACAGAAATTTAAACACCAGAGTAAAACAAATTAAAAACGTTTTAAAAATAATTTTAAAATATCAACTAAAACAGTTACAGGTAGTCACACAATGGTCTGAAATCATACATTTAAACATTCCAAGGGAAGGGAGAACCTCCAATTTTAGCGTGAGTTGAAGGACATTCCATGAGTTAGAGGCATCAAAGGAAAAGGCTGACTTCCCTAGCTCAGAACAAATCTGAGGAACCCTAAGAACCATCCAGTCATTCGATCGAGTTGAATAGGTTCCAATATTCCAATTTAACAGTGAGGAGATATAAACAGGTTGTTTACCAATTAGGGCTTTAAAAATAAATAAATACCAGTGTTTGTTGCGCCTTTCTGCAAGAGAAGGCCAACCCACCCTATCATACAGGACACAATGGTGAGTATCATATCTGTCACCAGTTATAAATCTGAGAGCTGAGTGATATGCAGAATCCAGAGTGTTACGAAGGATCAGATTAAACCGAATATATATATTTATTTATGGATATATATTGAATAGTATTTGTATATCGTTTGATATCCCTTGTATATTCCTTGTACATATACACGGAATATCCCTTTAGCCTACTATAGCCCATAATAGTTCATTCTCTTATTGGACAAAAGGACCAGGCGCCAGGGGACCAGCCCCTGGCGTCAAGTTCAAAGGTACCGACGAGACATGTCCGTACTAGCCCCGGCTCCGCTCAGGGATACGGCTACCGAAATGAGAGTGGCACTATTTGTTCACCGTGCATATAAATATGGCGCAAGTAAATGTAGAAGTCCCTTAGTCCTTTACCCTTCTACCCAACTTAGTAACAGAACGTGAAGCCTCACCCACGATACGACGTGCGGTGAAGTATGGCCTGTTTGGCCTTAGAATAGCATCGAGACCTCGTGCGAATTAATAACTGAATTGTCAGAGTTTGGCACTGTACCGTCGAGTGCGACGTATTTCTATTAAGTAATAATAGTCTATCGTGTATGGTGCATCGTGCGGTTAGAGTTCTAAAGTGACCAGCATCTCCAACGCTTCCTCGTGTTATCTAGAGTCTTATCCAGGCTGGGCCGACCACATGGCGCTTTCATCCGAGGAGATCTAGGCGAGGACCGGGGGACATGTACACTGGATTACCTGCCCGACGACTGCTGAGCCCTATGCGGCTGGAATATATATTTGCTTTGGTACTGTGATTTGTGGAGCGGATAATCGCCGACGCCTGTGAGTGTTGGATTTACCCCCGAGAGGAGTCAAGTTGAGTCGGCGCTCAGAGAGACTGAGGTCGCCTAGCTTCTTCTTCATTGTGGAGCTACAGCCTACAAGAGAACCAAGGTGTATTCATCTGCGGATCAAGAGTCTACTGCACTGTCTTCTGTACTTGAAGTCTCCCTAGATATCGTTGACCAGACGGTCTACTACCGACGGCTCTCCTACCCCCCCTACCGGCTTACAACCGGGAGGACCCCTTCCAGAACATCCCGCTATATCATTAAGTGTACCATAGATCTAATTCCCTAAGAGCCAGGTTGTATACTTGCTTCCTGCGTAACCAGAGATTGGACATTCAGTGTTGATTTGCCTACGAGTACTCATTTGCCTTACAAGTGCATTCAAATCATAAATGTAATAGTAAATATCATATGTACCTTTTGCTATATTAAATATTTGATTATTACCTTTGTCTGGAACCGATTTCATTGTGGAAAGTGTTCATCATATTTAGATATCGTGTACTGTATGGCCAGTAGTTAAAGTACATAAAGCGGTAGTGGTTTAATGATACCATACTTATCAATACAGTCAGGGAATTGTACCCCTCAGTTACACAGAGGTTTAAGAGTTGATGCCGCAGCATGCCTATAAATTACATCACCATAGTCCAAAACTGATAAGAAGATTCCACAATTCTTTTTCTACTAAATAGAGGAAAATTGGATCTGTTTCTGTACAGGAAACCAATTTTCTGTCGCAGTTTAGTGGCAAGGTTTTTCACATGGAACTTAAATGTTAATTTCTCGTCGAGCCACAGGCCGAGATATTTATACTCAGTGACTCTCTCTATACAAGAGCCACTGACAGTAGATATCCTCACATCATCAAGGTTAATATTCCTTGCTCTTGAAAATACCATAAACTTTGTCTTACTAGCATTAAGAACCAATTTAAGACTAGTAAGGGCATCCTGTAGAGCATAAAAGGAAAGTTGCAATTTCTCAAAGGCCAGCTGTACAGAGTCTGCAATACAGTACACAATTGTGTCATCAGCATACAGATGGGCATGACATCCATACAAAGAAGAAACAATATCATTAATATAAATTGTAAAAAGGACAGGACCCAAAACTGAACCTTGTGGCACACCTTTAGTCATGGCCAAGAATTCAGATTGTGCTTGACCTAACTTCACACACTGCCGCCTAGAAGATAGATAATCCTGAAACCAGACACAGGCATTATCATCCAACCCAATGTTAGATAGTTTCTTTAGAAGTAAGTAGTGATCAACTGTGTCAAATGCTTTTGATAAGTCAACAAAGAGGGCAGCACAATGTTTCTTCTTATCTAATGCTGAAATAATGTCATTTGTAACCAAAGTGAGAGCTAAGTATGGAGTTAGTTGAAAGGTAATATTTGAGTTGTTTACTTACTAGTGTTTCCAGGACTTTAGCTAAGCAAGGTAGCCTGGATACTGGCTGATGATTTGATTAAACAGCTTTGTGATCGAATTTAAAAAAAATTCACAGTGCATTTCCATAGCTGTGGATGAGTCCACTGACACCACTGAGAATGCTCAGTTGCTGGAGTTTGTGAGGTTTTAGTATGTTTGTGAGAAGATTGGATCAGTTGTAATTTTTTTTTGAATACTTGAAACCCTTTTTTTGTGGAATATTTGATGCGGCCCAGCCTCACCCAGACTCTACCTCCAGCGGCCCCGAGGTACATTGAGTTTGAGCCCCAGATGGTATATATATTAATGCTGTTGTTATTAAATACATTAAGTTTCAAGTTCAAGTTTCAAGTTTCTTTATTAGTTGTCATACAGAAGTACAGAATACCTTTATACAAAATGCAAGTATAAAAGTATAAAATAGAAGTCAAGCATGTAGACAAAAATGTTCAGTATATACATATTATACAATGCTCTATGTAGAGTAGAAGTAACTGAGTTACCATACAATATAGGCTACTATACAGTGCAAAGCAGAAGTGGGATGAGGTACAATTTAGGTACAATATAATTTACAGTAAGGTGTAATGAGGTATGGGTTGTAGTGCAAATTATTTACAGATAAATATAAAGTGTGCTTAGGTGTACTAAAGTGGTTAAAGTGGGTGCTGCAGTGAGTTGTATGTTTAAAGTGATTGTGTGCGTGTGGATGTGTGTGCTGTGAGTGCATTTGATGGTTGTTACATAGTGTTATTGTTTGTTGACTGTGGATAGAAGCTTCTTCTGAGTCTCTCTGTGCTTGCCATGAGACTCCGGTATCGCTTGCCTGACCGCAGCAGTTCAAAGAGGCATTAGATGGTATATACCTTAAACCTGTTGTTATTAAAGACATTAGATGGTATATACCTTAATGCTGTTGTTATTAAATACCCTAGATGGTATACCTTAAGCCTGTTGTTAAAGACATTAGATGGTATACCTTAATGCTGTTGTTATTAAATACCCTACAGATGGAATATACCTTAAGGCTGTTGTTATTAAAGACAT
Source organism: Notolepis coatsorum (assembly GCF_963971535.1). Lineage (NCBI taxonomy): Eukaryota > Metazoa > Chordata > Actinopteri > Aulopiformes > Paralepididae > Notolepis > Notolepis coatsorum. The sequence goes on from NW_028172215.1 coordinate 15,757, forward strand.
TAGATGGTATATACCTTAAGCCTGTTGTTATTAAAGACATTAGATGGTATATACCTTAAGCCTGTTGTTATTAAAGACATTAGATGGTATATACCTTAACACATTGGGTGCTAACGATGAATGACGAATTATCGCTTGGTTGCCACTAGGCTTGGGCGGTATCCTTATTTTCAAACCGGCAAACCTTTATGTTATAATACCCCGGTGCACGGTATTTGACGGTATGACTTTCATTTTCATCAGCGGGGGGGGGGGTTACGTGTTACCAAGTAAACAAATCATCGTCAGCTCTCAGAATGGTAGTCCCGCACCGGTAGAAGCCTGCACCGTTTTAGCGTTAGCATCTAGCCTATAGCCATGGCAGACTATTTGATTCCTTAAGGGCTAGAAATTGCCTGGGTTTTGGTCATATGCTCCCGAAATGCTCCCGTTGTTTGGCTACTTCTATGTGCAGTGAAAACTACTTGAATGCTTTATAACCTAGTCATTGATTTAGTTCAGGGTAATCCAAGATTAGCCGCAGAGCTAACGCTACTTAACGTGAGCTAACGCTAGTTATTCAAGCTCAGTAGCTCACAGAGAGACATAAACAGCTGACAGCGGATAGTACAGGACGGTACAAATACAATAAAAATGCGGTGGGGGCTGTTGTGTAAACCTTGTACTCTTTAGTTCACATATAATAAGAGACTGATTGCTCCACAAGGACCACAACAACACTGCTCTCGTCACAACGCTTTACGGTATTTTCACAGCACTGTCGCAACATTACCGTAAAACGTGAACACCGTTGTGACCCACTCGCTCCACTAGAGCGGTCTCGCCCTCTGCTGGCGCATGTGTGCACTACACTCAAAACTCCGTTTCACTGTTATAGAAACTGAAGCGCATCTGTGATTTTGACGGTGACGGACGGTATTGAAAATCAATACCGTAGGTATTTCTAAATACCCTGGTATACCTTAATACCGTCATACCGCCCAAGCCTAGTTGCCACCACTCTAATCAATGAGAGGACGAGCACATTTGCGAACGCTTAAACTATATCTTAAATTAAGGCTATTGGTCTAATACACCCGTCGCTTATCAATGACTTGCTTGCAGTCAACACGTATGAAACGGATTGTTTTTTCATCAGTACATTTCTGTTTTATACTGTTTTGAATACGAGTATAGTTTTGGAAATTTCTAGAAAGAAAAAAATATTCTGCAGTAATAGCCATTTACTGGAATACACACAACATGTTGTCATTTTCCGGCTGATTTATGAATAGTTTTCAAATAAACGCTAGATTATCGATATCGAGTATATGTGTACTTATGCACGCTAGAGAAGCAGGCTGAAAATCTATTATCTATGCCGTGCCTGGCACTAACATTACGCACACACTGTACACACACAGGAGACACGTTGTGAACGCTGTGGAAAAATACTAATTAACCCAATACTGGTAAAATAAAGTCCTTACCTCAGATCAGATGTTCTGCAAAAAGATTAATCCAATTCCTGATCACCATTCCAAATATCGATCGCATTTATTGATCCAACGTTATACCTCGAAACACATAATCGACGCTTCTTCCAGTGCCCTCAGTGGATGCAATAGTCTCAGGTTACATGCCTCAGAAGTAAAATGTGGAGCCCGGAGTTTTTTTTTCTGATGCATTCCCATCGACTCCATTCCAATGGGTGCAATACTATCCGGGAGACGATAGGGGGCGGTATTTGCCCTTTTCGAGCTCAGAGCCAGTCCCAATGATAACATGAAGCTGGATGGATGAAAAATTAATGGATATCGCTAATAAAAGAAATAACGATTAAATAACGAGATTTCTCATCATTGGCACTCAACGCATGGTGGCCAACGACGAGATGTGGTAAGGCTGTTGTTATTAAAGACCCTGATGGTATATATACCAGAAGCATGTTGCTATTAAAGGGGTACCAAAAACAAAAGCTGATTTATTTTGCACATAATCTATCCAAAATTTCATTTAATTTGAGAGTTATTGAGAGTAAATCAGTTTGAATATGGCCATTGTACATGAGTTTGCGGTGCTGTAATCAACACAACACAAGGATTCAATGTCCCCGATGACATCACTGGTGCCGGTATTCAAACTCATTCACTCACAATAGCATTCAATAACTAATTGAATGTGTGCAAAACTGTTTTCGTTTTTGGACGTGTGTGAGATTATGTGCAACATAAAAGCAGCATTGCTTTTACGTCAAGTGCCCCTTTAAAGCGACTATGTGTAGAACTTTGACATCAATATATCGCTGTTTATTCAATGTTCCTACCTAAACGTGACGAGGCGGATGATGGATGATAATTGACGAGGCTGGTAGTTGCTTCCATGTTGTGTTCGTATTGTTTGGCGCCGGGACGGATCTGCAGGGGTCCTTCTGAGTGACATCATGGCTGTTAACCCTCTCCGAGGCCGGGGGGGGGGGGGGGGGGGGGGGGGGAAACTAACAGCAACAGGAAGCAACATGGTTTATGGGAAATCTGGACTTTTTGGGGGTTTTGGCAATGTTCTCAATGACTTTGTTTACAGTAATTATCAGTGGTGGAAAGTAACTACGTACTTTTTACTCAAGTGCTGTACTTAAGTACAATTTCGAGCTACTTGTACTTTACGTGAGTATTTTCCTTTTAGGGAACTTTATACTTTTTACTCCACTACATTTATCTGAACCCATCAGTTACTAGTTACTTTGAAGAAAAAGATTTTGCATAGAAAACATGTACAGTATGATGAGGATTATATGCTTACACATTTGAAGCCTGTCAACTTCGAGAGAACATAATTCTCGTATCGTGTGTACGTCGGCGTTTGCCTGACCGCAGCAGCTTGAACAGGCTGTTGTTGGGGTGGTGGGGGTCTTTCATTATTCTGCAGGCTCTGGATTTGCACCTCTTGTTATATAAGACCTGCAGGGGTGGTAGTGCAATACCCGTAGTACGCTCTGCTGAGTGCACCACTCTCTGTAGGGCCTTCTTGTCCTGTGCCGTGCTGTTTCCAAACCAGGCAGTGATGTTTCCAGTCAAGATGCTCTCTACAGCCCCGGAGTAGAAGAAGTGGAGTATCTTCCCCGATACTCTGTACTTCCTTAACTGTCTCAGATGATAGAGGCAAAACAGTTTTGCCTTTTTCACCACAGCTTCTATGTGTGTTGTCCATGTCAGGTCCTCTGTGATGTGGACCCCCAGGTACTTGAAACTGCTCACCCTGTCTACGGTAGACCCGTTTATCGACAGTGGCGTGTGTGTCCCCTGCTGTATTCTCCTAAAATCCACGATCAGCTCTTTGGTTTTACCAATGTTCAGGAGTAGGCTGTTATCCCGGCATCAGCGTGCCAGTTCATTAATAAGCCTTCTCTGTGCGTTCAGTAGAAAGCTATCTGGCTGCATGTTAGCCTAGCTTAGCACAATGAATGGAAGCGGACATGGCCGGTTAGCCTTCGGGAGAGATGTTAGTTGGACAATGCCTAGGCTAACCGGTCATGTCCGCTTCCATTCATTGTGCTAAGCTAGGCTAACGTGCAGCCAGATAGCTTTCTACTGAACGCACAGAGAGGAAACTGGTATCTATCTTCTTGTCTCTCTCTGGAGAAGACGATAAGCTAATTTCCCAAAATGTTGGCGTGTTCCTTTAAGTAGGGGAGAACGGGGGACGTTGTCACACGGGTAGGTTGTCACATTCATTATATTTCACTACCAGAGGGTCCTGTCTCCCATACTTTGGTATTTAAATGTCCAGAATTGGGGTCAGAGTTCACCTACATTGTCATCTTTGGAGTGAAACAGCTGAATTTGAGGTGAGAGGACTTTTTGTGTTTTTCATGTCCATTTGTAAATATTCCGCTCCTCAGTATTTTTCTTCTAGGCTTTTACACAATTGGTTTATAATGAAACAATTATTACCCTTAAAAAGTGTGAAGGGATAGCTATAGTTTAGATTGTTGTTAGCTAGCTAACTAGTTGTTAGATGGCTGTTAGCCTTGATGCTATCAAGACATTCCAGTTGGGGTGTAGGCTATTACTGTTATTTTTTTGTTATATAGGATGGCCTAAAGATGTGTTTCCTGTTTATGTTCATGTTAAGATGCATTAAGTTATGTATTTGTCAACTTGTCAATGCAATTAAACTTGTCTTCTTTTTAAGATTTTCCCATTAAAACACATGGTGACAACCAACCCCATAGTGTGTGACAACCATGCCCATGATGGGGTTGGTTGTCACAATGTGTCAGAGTGTCTTTGATAGGTGATTAACTCTTTGTTACAATACGTTGGAAAATGAGAGGGATACACATTTCAAGCCAACATCTTAAGCTTCAATTTAATGTAGGAATGACTATTGAAAGATGTTGAAAGTGTGACAACGTCCCCCGTTCTCACCTAAAGGAACCATGTAGCTACTTCTTCCACCACTGGTAGTTATACAAACAATGATATGATATGATATGATATGATATGATGACGTGTGATGTATCCACTACACGTGTCACGCTGGAAATGCATGCATGCACTCGCACACATGCACCCTCACACCGTCTGCATGAGCACGTGAGGTCACAGACACACACACACACACACACACACACACACACACACACACACACACACACACACACACACACACACACACACACACACACACACACACACACACACACACACACAAAGCCATCCATTATCCCCCCAATTGTCCAACCAAACTATGCCAATTCACCTAAATAATTTCCCCACCAACAGCCATTCTATCTAACCCCCCCCCCTCCTTCCTGGAATACCCACAAACTTTGACCTTCTGGTCGTAAATCCACTCAGCCGTCCCCTGTCACTCCTCGACTGGAGGGGCCTCTTCAAAAAGAGCCCGGGTTTGAAATAAAAGAAGAAAAGGGAAATAATTTTTCTGCTTTTCAAACGCCTTCGGCTTAAAGGGGGATGCTTGGGAAGCGAGGGCTCAGAGGGGATCCTTGGGAAGCGAAAGCTCAGAGGGGATGCTTGGGAAGCGAAAGCTCAGAGGGGATGCTTGGGAAGCGAAGGCGTCCGTCAACAAAGAGGCTGTTCTGACGAGCAGCGGAGCTGGCGGAGCTGCCCAGAGGAGCGGAGCGCGTTGTAGGACAGCGGAGAGCGGCCTGTTGCCCTGTTCCATCTCTGGAGAGACCTCCTCCACCTCCTCCCCCTCCTCCTCCACCTCCTCCCCCTCCTCCTCCACCTCCTCCCCCTCCTCCACCTCTTCCTCCTCCACCTCCTCCTTTTCCTCCTCC
>NW_028172213.1:0-75021 GCF_963971535.1 Notolepis coatsorum
GAACTGACCACCAGTGTCGGCCTGACCCCCGCGACCCTACAGTCAAACACACACATGGATGGCCTGTCACTGCACGACATGTCAGGATATAGGACTCTGGTTCCTCTCTGTGACTCCCATCAGCCTCGATCAGGCCTGAGCTCCTCCTGGTGAGGGGGTGGGTGGGTGGGTGGGGGGGGGGGGGGGGGGGGGGGGGGGGGGGGGGGGTATATATTGAGGCCATGAACTTTCAGTTGTCCTTATCTGATGGCGCTCACCAGGGCAGGGTCACACAACATGTCACACCTGATTAGACCTGTACGTGAGTTATTACTGTAGTAATGTGTCTGCACACCATCTGCCCTATACGGGTTTGGAAATATGGTGATTCCATTTGCTAATGTTGGGGGCATTATTTTAAATAGGATTACCGGAATGGATAGGAATTTGATTGAAGTTTTCCCCAATATTTGAATAAATGATGTTATTATTATATGAGTTTATTATATTATTTACACTGCCGATTTCTATTTTTCTACTGTACTATCATTTTATTGCCTGTATTTATGTCTTCTGTTATTACCCTGCCCATACCTGTACCTACCCCCCCCCCCCCCCCCCCATGCTGCTATGATGCCTGAATTTCCCCAAGGGGATCAATAAAGGAACATCTTATCTTATCTTATCTTAATCGTGAAGAATATCCACTCCCAGGACGGATTTAGTTCATTGGGAGTGAAGTGAACTAAAAGGATCATTCCAGTTATTTTCAACCTATAGAACCTATAGATTCTTCTCTATCATCTGCCAACATATACTCTAACGTTTGGGGTTTTGCTCTTCTCAGGGAGCAAACCCCTAGTGTTACCTGATGGTAATTAACCTGTCTATCTGACCTGATTGCATTCATTGGTACCTGGTGTGTCTAGTTAGGTTGGCTTTATATATGCTCTTCCTGGTTACTGTTGAGATTGTCAGTCGATCACGGAACCTTTTCTCCCCTTTGCTTTCCCCATTTTGCTATACAGTTCAGTTTATGTCTTTGTGCGATAACGTGATTTGGAGACAAGAGTATTCTCCCATTTTGTTTGTGCGTCCTTGTCGGCGTGTATGCCTTTTGATATTTCAAATAATAAATAAGTAGCCTTTTGTTTGAGAATCAACACCTGCCTCTCGTCTATCTGTTCTGCACTGCACCTGGGTCCAACACACCTACCCAACTGTAACAATAATACCAATTGATTCCGACTGTAATCTCACCAAACCGGACCGGAAACTGAGAGCGTTGTATTTTCTGGAGGCTCCAGTTGGCTGTAAAATATACTGGCTGCAAATCGGTCCGATGGTGAAACTATGCAACAGACAAAGAATGTTGTTAAAAAAAACAACGAAAAATATCTTTTCAGAGTAATTTCAGAATCATTTAAACAAGACGTATCTGGCTGCTTCCGAAGCATCCGGGAATCACAACTCAACAGCGAATCTACTGATGAGATTTTGGTCCGAATCGACCAGTACAGTATGAGTTCCAGATGATGAAGAGGAGAAGAAAAAACGACACTTCAGTAGACGCTATGAACTATCAACGTCCCCGAACACCCTCTGACCCCCAGCTGTTACATTGGCCCCTTCTCACATTAAATACCTGAACTTGGTATGAAGCCAACGCGTCCTCCCCCAGATCACTATACCCGTCTCATTCTCCCGCGGTGCAGAGATTCAGATATTTCCTGTGAGATTCCAGAGAACATTTCTACCACAGCGTGTGGGAGAGTACAACATGTCAGGAGTCATTACTGAGGCTGACAGCAGACCTGCAGGCCCAGTGGCTTAAGTTTAATTTATTTACTGTAATTGACAGTAGTCCTTGTCAACCCGACTGACGTCGTGCCACAACTCAATCTGAATTAGCATTTCATTCACCCCCAAAATGGAAACTGTGACATAGGAAAAACGTTCTCTGAAACGTGGAAAGGTTTTTTGATATTATCTTGATATTTACATGCGTAGGGAGGCCAGACCTCGGCCTGGTATTTGTGAAGTGTCTCAAAGCATGAGAGATCATGTCGGGGATTAGGTTTTAGATCCACGAGGAGCCACGGCCACTAGGGGCCACGCGGAATCCGACCAAAACGGTCTATGGTCGAACCTCAAGCAATTTGTGGAGGATAAAAAAAAAGAAATCCAACCGCGAGTGTCACAACCCGAAGGATCCTTTTATCGTGAGTGTTCACGGGAGTATAATTAACATAGAGCAAAGTGATTATCTGCTATTATTGCCCATTGTTAAGAGTGATCTCTCATCCGTACCTTTTAGAAAGTGGAACATCCTGCGGATAGGGGAGAGGATGTTTCAAAAGCCTGGTAATTACCTGATGGATTTGTTGATTGGTTAAGTGCCCTCATTTATTCCCTGTATGTTAGCATGACACGGGGGCCGGGGGGGCCGGGGCGCTGACAGGCGAGCAGCGAGTGCTTTATTATGTCCCCGTGTGTTTGTGTGTGTAAGATATTGGGTTTGGTGACAGGGAGGCGAGTTCCACATGGCGTGGGACAAGCAAGACGGGGACGGCGTTTTTTGACGTGCCGCAGCGCGGCAGTGTGGCAGTGCGTCTAGCCCCCTAGCGCCGGGGCGCTAACCGGGCAACACAGGGACATTGTAGCTGCATTGTGGAGGCTCGCGAGGGACAGCGAGGTGGGACAAAAGGGAACCGAACACCGTCTCTGGAGCCGCGGAGCGAGCCAGGGGTTTAGGGTGAGCTCACTGACACCGCGCTGACAGCGGCTCAGATGGACGGTGAAGACCGGGCGCTCTGTGAGGACGATGATCATGTTGGAGAAAGGCCCGACAAGAGAGCCTGGCCATGTTAAATTATCATAGGCCCCCTTTATTGTCTGGCATTAATAGCAGATGTAGACAGCGCGGTGTATGAAGGCGCTGACAGCAGAAGAGCAGGAGACATCATAGGGCTAATGGAGCTGGGAAACCTGACACACACACACACACGCACACACACACACACACACACACACACACGCACACGCACACACACACACACACACACGCACACACGCACGCACGCACGCACGCACGTGCACGCACACGCACACAGAAGGATGGACAGGTGACCGTCTTTCTACCATATTGCTTTTGAGTTTAGGGATCCTGGAATATGGAGAACAGCCAGGGGAGTGGGATGCTGTGGGGAACCTCCCTGAGAGGGAACCAGGTGCAACTAGGAACTAGGTCTGACACGGTGCAACTAGGTCTGACACGGTGCAACTAGGTCTGACACGGTGCAACTAGGTCTGACACAGTGCAACTAGGACCTAGGTCTGACACGGTGCAACTAGGACCTAGGTCTGACACGGTGCAACTAGGAACTAGGTCTGACACGGTGCAACTAGGACCTAGGTCTGACACGGTGCAACTAGGAACTAGGTCTGACACGGTGCAACTAGGTCTGACATGGTGCAACTAGGACCTAGGTCTGACACGGTGCAACTAGGAACTAGGTCTGACACGGTGCAACTAGGACCTAGGTCTGACACGGTGCAACTAGGTCTGACACAGTGCAACTAGGACCTAGGTCTGACACGGTGCAACTAGGACCTAGGTCTGACACGGTGCAACTAGGAACTAGGTCTGACACGGTGCAACTAGGACCTAGGTCTGACACGGTGCAACTAGGAACTAGGTCTGACACGGTGCAACTAGGTCTGACATGGTGCAACTAGGACCTAGGTCTGACACGGTGCAACTAGGAACTAGGTCTGACACGGTGCAACTAGGACCTAGGTCTGACACGGTGCAACTAGGAACTAGGTCTGACACGGTGCAACTAGGTCTGACACGGTGCAACTAGGTCTGACACGGTGCAACTAGGACCTAGGTCTGACACGGTGCAACTAGGAACTAGGTCTGACACGGTGCAACTAGGTCTGACATGGTGCAACTAGGACCTAGGTCTGACACGGTGCAACTAGGAACTAGGTCTGACACGGTGCAACTAGGAACTAGGTCTGACATGGTGCAACTAGGTCTGACATGGTGCAACTAGGAACTAGGTCTGACACAGTGCAACTAGGAGCTAGGTCTGACACAGTGCAACTAGGAACTAGCTCACGGTGCAACTAGGAACTAGGTCTGACACAGTGCAACTAGGAGCTAGGTCTGACACAGTGCAACTAGGAACTAGGTCTGACACGGTGCAACTAGGAACTAGGTCTGACACAGTGCAACTAGGAACTAGGTCTGACATGGTGCAACTAGGAATGATTGGTACTGTACAACAAAAAATTATTGGACAGGGTTGTAGCTAATGAGTGTGGCTTTCCAATGATACCCCACCCCACCGGGATGTACGAATTAGGGATCTAGGTGAAAAACTACGAGCAAAAACAGGAAGAGAAAAACCGCAGAATCACTCATTTCTGAACGGATCTTTATGAAATCTGGACATGTACTACATAAGACTTCAGGCTATGGATCCCGGGAGTTTTTTAAGCCTCCAGACATTCTGGGAAATACTACTTCTGGACTACTAACTACTACAGAAAAACTTGAGTAACGAGTTTTTCTACAACTCAAGTTCAGACCTATGTTACTCTATTTCATTAGCACTAAAAGTGATCTTTCTTTATTGTATCATAAACTTCAGAATGTTATCTTTCAAAAGAGACCAGGCTTATGCATGTGCTATAAGTATAACGTATAGTATTTTGGTTTGCAAAAAAGGTATGCAGTCCTCAAAAACAAAAACAAAAATGGCCAATTTTCTGCCCGCATTAAGAGGTTGAGGTTAAAAGGAAAGAGGCTAGATCCGTGAAAAAAACATATATTTTTTTCTCACAAATTCAAATCAAACATCTCAAGTTGACCCCAGCAATGACAGAAAATGATAATAAATAAGAAACACTGGAGCTCCCCTACATCAAGAAACTCCTGAAAACGTACAGGATTTACCGAATCTGGATTATATAACATCTCCAAAATGCACACAAATGAGACAGATACAGCATTTTCCTTAAATGTCTGACTTACAATATTGAAATTTAAATGGAACTATTTAAGATAATGTTCAAGTTAAATAAAGTTTGAAAATGCAACTACATTTTTGTCAGTAAGCTACTTATTATTATAATTATTAGCTAGCTATTTTTTAAGCTGATGATTTGTTACATCCCTACAGGATATATATATATATATATATATATATATATATATATATATATATATATATATATATATATATATATATATATATATATATATATATATATATATATATATATATATATATACAGTGTATTGAGTGAAAAATGCCAAGAAACTGGCCTGTTTCTACTGAATTTGGTATCGATCTGCTTGTCTGACTCTGGAAAAGATAGTGTTGGCGTGTTCCTTTAAGTGAAGACAGCCAGTTGACTACTGCTTTTCCCCCCATTTCAAAACACCATTGTGTTTCAAACCACTGTGTTCTGACAGCACATTGACGAGTTTAGTACTAAAAGTGTTCCTCTGAGTCTGAGAGGGGATGTGACCACATATACAGCGATTACAAATCTCCTAAGAGAGCTTGTGACTCGACTCGACCCGTTATCCCTTTTTTTGGGATATATTTGGGTGTTTTATGCGAAAACCCTTAAAGGGGTAATTCACTGAAAAACAACAACAGCAGTATATTTTGATGTAGACTGACGCTAAGCTAGGCTAACGGTGCGCATCTTCCTACTCCTACTGCATGCACAGAGAAGAAAAAAGGTATGTATCTTCTTGTCTAACTCCAGGGTGCGTGAATACTTTCGGCAGCCCACTTGTCCTTCCGCGTTGCTCTGATTGGCCGAGCGCGTGCATGCGCATGAGCCGCGACAAGCTCCTCAGAAAGGCAGGAATAATAAGCTCCCCTTACCGCAATTTATACAAATGGAAGTATTGATTTTGCCGTAACGAATCATTAATAAAATATACCGTTAACTGGAATATGTTGTGCCTTTACACATATGTTGGATTATGTAATTGGTTTGTCATGACAAACCAATATAAAATCGCGAATTAACCGGTGGCTACAACAACACACAGTAACCAATGATGCATGTAGTTACTGTGTGTTGTTGTAGCCATCGGTTAATTCGCAATTTTTTATTGGTTTGTCATGACAAACCAATTACATAATCCAACATATGTGTAAAGGCACAACATATTCCAGTTAACGGTATCTATTTCCCAAAATGTTGGAGTTTTCCTTTAAATGAGAACACCGCTTCAAAGACTGCTCCGAAATCTGCATCATTTCCAGGAAGTGAAATCAAAGTTGATGATGAAAAGACAAGTGGCCTCTTCTTTTAGTAAGTTATTTAATATAATGTCTGACAGAGCGGGGTAAGCTGAGCTCATTGTGTCAGCCCCCGTTAGCACAAAAGCACATGTTAAAAAGTTATTTGTTTGAACATTTAAATGTGCATATAACGTTAGGTTATAACTATAACTAAGTTCTGTTAATAGTGGTGACGCTCGGCGTCACTCATGCACTATCCTCGCATATGTGCACGCGCACTGAATAAAGACCACAATGTACCTTTATATCCCAATATTTGTCTGACCACACCCCTATCAGCTTACCTACATAAGCAGGGGTGGGGCCACATACTCGCCTCCTTCCCAAGCTTTCACCACAAGGTGAGATCAAGGGCTGCAGCGGCGTCGGATGCTCAGACATGCCGCCGTTCTGAAACCCTCCTCACTGTTTAAGAGAGAAGAGAAACGAGATGTTAACACAGTTTACAATGGTGATTTTACCAACATCCGACGGAGCCAGCACAAATCCCATCTGGGCTGTAGCTGACTTGAACACGGATCTTCCGATAACGATAACAGCCATGCCCATATTTCCTCGTGAGGGTATACTCTCATTTGTATATGAAAGACGGGGCCTACACGGTGACAGAGAAACATCCACTCGTCCAGAAAACACAGGGATCACCAGTGTTACTGGTCGTGGCCCACTATTTAACTATAATGGGCTTCAGACCAAGGTCCTCCGCCGTTGCCTAAGAGGCTGAACAAAGAACCCTAATCTGGGGCCGGTTTCCGTAAACATTGTCAGCTAACCCCCATAGCACTAACAGACAAGCGGCGCTCGCAAGCAACATTACTCACCAACCTGGAACCCACCGCTTCTCACAAAAGCGGCGCGTCCTACAGTCCAGCTGTATCGCTGGAGGGTTTCACCCCAACCAGCCGCAGCAAGGAAGACTGCAGTTGGGAGGCAAGTAGCGGCGTGCTCCCAATACGAAAACCGGTGGAGGTTTTTAGAATGATCACCATCTTCCAGACACTCCAGTGACGAAGACAATATCGCCGTATTTTCTCGAAAATAGTGAGAGAGAAAATAAAGATATGATGTCAACGTATCTCTTGTTTTCCAACTCTTCTCCTACCATCACATCACGTCAAGTGGGGATCTACCGAGGCACTACCTTGTGGTGAAAGCGAGAAGGAGGCGAGTATGTGGCCCCACCCCTGCTTATGTAGGTAAGCTGATAGGGGTGTGGTCAGACAAATATTGGGATATAAAGGTACATTGTGGTCTTTATTCAGTGCGCGTGCACATATGCGAGGATAGTGCATGAGTGACGCCGAGCGGAGCCACTATGTCACAGAACAACATTTAAGCTTTTCATGAATGCACACCATGTAGTGTCATGACCTTTACCACATGGCTACTAATGGCTGCCAATAACTGGCTTGACAAAAGTATATGCTTTTGTAGCTAGTAATGACTGACAATAAAATACTTCGTCAACCATGATATTTAGGGATGAAACCTCCAAAAACGTTAATACTATTGGTAAGAAAAGTATAATTTCATGTAAACACAAAGTATATACTTTCGTAACCCTGTTACCCTAGTTAACCAATACGGTAACCGTTGTCAACCCTGTTACTGAAGTGTCAGCCCTGTTACTTGTACAACAAATACAAATGTATTTTTGTAAATGTTAAGTGAAAGAGACCAGTAATCCACTCAAATTAATTGGGGTATTATTAACCTTTTCTTGCTGTGAAAGTGCCAATTGTAAATGAGCATATTCATCCATGGAAAAAAGTAAACGTCTCAATATTCTCACTTGTGCACTAAAGCATTACATCACGTGCAGGAGTGGGTTGTGAGAATCAGACCATGCCTAGGGGTGGTCTAATTCTCACAACCCACAACTGCACGTGGTGTAATGGCTTTTATACAACTGGCACATTCATCCAACCTTATTGCTATACAATAAACACACATTAATTGAAGATTTATTGAAAAAACCATCCGCCAGAAAAAGTAGTTCCCAAAAAAAAAAGAGAAGTTGCCTCCATGTGGAAGCAGCTCGGAAGTGCATCCAACTGTTCTCAGTAAGACATCCAACAAACTAAGACATCCAACTGTCTCTCAACTAAGACATCCAACAAACTAAGACATCCAACTGTCTTTCAACTAGGCATCCAACAAACTAAGACATCCAACTGTCTTTCAACTAGACATCCAACAAACTAAGACATCCAACTGTCTTTCAACTAGACATCCAACAAACTAACACATCCAACTTTTCTTTAGTTTTGAACCTACTTTCTATAGAACTTCATTCTTAGATGCTTCTATAGAAAGTAGGTAAAACAAATTTAAAAAAGTTTTCTTTGCCCTATAAGAGTTATTATTTTATTATTATTATTACATCCACAGCTAAAGAGATTGGTTTTATCGGGTATCACAGTGGCTAAAAAGCTGATAGCATCACGATGGTTCCAACCGGAAAAAATGTGCCGAAAGGTCTGGATTATTACATATCTCGATGTGATCTATCAAGAAATATCTACAGCTAGAATTTTGGGTCTCAATGAATCCAAAATGACATTGTGGTTAGAAGTGGTGGAGAAAATAAAAGCTAGCATATAATGGTAATGTCTGGTTAGGAGCGAGGGAAAATGGATGGATTATCCAATGGGGGGTCCGGAAGGGGGGGGGGGGTACGAGCTGGAGCATATGTGTGTAGGTTTTTAGATAACAGGTATTAGGGGTATATCCTATATAAGACAATTAACTAAAATGTGATTTCATTGGATGTGCACTGACAACTAATGCTTGTATATCTTATCGTGTGTTGTCATGTTTGTTTAAAAAATAATAAAAAAATAAAATACAAAAAGAGTTATTATTTTTTTTATAATTTTTTTTAAACCTACTTTCTATAGAAGCAGCTGGGAGGTCCGCTGTTTTAAGTGAGCGTGGGTTTTTGAATTGATTGATTGATTGATTGCTAATTTTATTACTGTCCGCCTTGTTTCCAACTGGTTAAGTTTAGGCCCTCTTTCGAAGTTGGTTAAGGTTAGAGTTTGGAATCAGGGCTGGTGGTCTATCGCCCTGCTCTAAAGACAAACTCTAACCTTAACCAACTTCGAAAGAGGGCCTAAACTTAACCAGTTGGAAACAAGGCGGACGTAATAAAATTAGCTGTTTCCAACTGGTTAAGTTTAGGCCCTCTTTCGAAGTTGGTTAAGGTTAGAGTTTGGAACCAGGGCTGGTGGTCTATCGCCCTGCTCTAAAGACAAACTCTAACCTTAACCAACTTCGAAAGAGGGCCTAAACTTAACCAGTTGGAAACAAGGCGGACAGTAATAAAATTAGCAATCAATCAATCAATCAATCAATCAATTCAATAGTCCACGCTCACTTAAAACAGCGCACCTCCCAGCTGCTTCTATAGAAAGTAGGTAAAAATAAAAATAAAAATAAAATGTGCAATTAATCAATCAATCAATCAATTCGCGCGATTTAAATTTTGTTCCACAATGACTCATGACCCATCAATTACTTCATCCAACATTGTTTAAGAAACTAAGACATTCGCCGTGACAGAATCGTTTTTCATTTAGTCTTTATGACCCTATCACCATATCCTTTCGTAATGTTTCCTGTCCGGCTTGTCCGCCATATTTCTTTCATTCCTAAAACCACGAACGGCGCATTGATAGTAATGCGGTTGTGGGCGGGTCCTGGGACCAAGAGCGTTGGGTTATGAAAAATACCCATGTGTAAGTTGACTGTTTCAGCCAATCAGAATCGATCAAATTTGCATGCCGTTGTATAAACTTAGTATAACAAGGGGGATTTTATCTTTCATAGTATATCCGATTTGTTCTCACAGAAATCGTATAGATTTAAAACCTTCAGTAATTGATATGTCAGTAACAGAGTTGATGAAACACATGTTCTTTGTATGTGGACATTTTTTTATTAATTAAAATATAGCCTGAGATGACACGGCACATTCTTCTGAGAGGCAAGGATCTACTTCACCCCAGAAGGGTCTTACAGACCTAACAGTACTTTGGGCGGCTGGGTGGCGCAGCGGAATACGCGCTCGTCACCAACGCGAGAGACACTGGTATCGAATCCGGCTGTCAGCGTTGCCTCCGGCTTGGCCGGCCGTCATACTGGCTCAATTGGCAGAGTCAGCGGGAGGGTAGCCGGTGGGGTGGTAATCTGGTCGTTGTAAACAGCGACTCCTACAGGTCGGTCAGGGCGCCTGCACAGCGAGGAAGGGAGATGGTGAGGGTAGTGTGAGCCTTCCACACGTTACACCTCACCAATGAGAGTCCGCGCTGTCAGGTGAAAAGAAGTGGCTGGCTGACTCTGCATGTATCGGAGGGGACATGTGATATTATCTATCAACCCTCCCTAGACTGACCAGTGGGGGGCACATGCGAGCAACGACCAGGAAGGGGAGGGGGGGATTGGCATATGACTAAATTGGGATGGGATAAAAATCACAGAAAAACAGGAGAAAAAGTGAAAAAAAATAAAATAAAAATACCTAACAGTACTAAAATCAAACATGGAGAATTGTAAATGGCACATTTGTGTATAATGACCCATACTGTATACCAGGGGTAGGCAATTAAGTTTGGCCTCAGGCCAAATATTTTCCAAGCCATCGTATGATGGGCCAGAACCAAAAACAATGGCTAATTTTATATATTGATAGTAAAAATGCCACAAAAGACATATATTTGTGGCAAAGGCAGAGAATGGATTAAAATAAACGAGCTGCATAGGTGGCATAATAAACTGTAAACGACATACACTTTTGCACTGAACATTATACCTTTGTCTTTTTGCCATTTTATTATAAAACCAGAGACTAGCGCCTCTCTCTATCGGTCTATCCTACATTATGCGCAACCAATGCGTCTATCTGACGGCCCGTTCAGTGGAGCGCACTGGACTATTGAGAACATTTAAAATATTTCCATTGGCTATAGTGACAGACATAGATATATGAAAAATAGATAGATAGAGCGGATTAGATGCAGTCCAGAGAAAACAACCAATCTAGATATTTCAAGATTCTATGCTTTACATCCGTGCAATCTCTTGAGATGACAATTCATTCATTCATTCATTCATTCATTCATTCATTCATTTTATTTTGTTTCGTACATGGGGGTACAGTTCATCTTTGCACAATATCACCAACATCTTTTTTTTAACATGATACACCCATGGCCGAAAAGGAGCAGGATGAAGAAAACTTATGTTTCCTGCCCCCTTCCAAACTTCATAATTATTTTAACATAATGGTCAGCTCAAGTGCACCTTACAGCTTAAGGTAAGGATTATACAAATCGACAAATTAAGGATTGTAATCGATTCCGATACAATAAAGCGAGTCTTTATCACAAACGGATCCAAAGATATTTAATGTTTTACAAAACATGTCTAGTGTTGTGCCTGGCTTTAGAGGGTTAAAAGCCAAATTGTATTTTATTTAGTTAATAAATGTCTTGTTGTTTAAGCATTACATCACACGCAGGAGTGCGTTATGAGAATTAGAGCATGCCTAGGGGTGGTCGTTAGACTGCGCGTGGTGTAATGGCTTTTATACAATTGGCCAGTGGCGTCGTTTCAGTAAAAGCCAAGGTATGGCAAGGAGGGAGGGTGGGGTGAAGAGGGGGTTTCCCCCCCTTGGTGGATTTTTTTTGTCGTGTGCAATAGTCACTTTTGGTGCGTTGTTTCTATACAATTCACTTATATGACAGGCAGGTGGACCTGGTTCAACTTCAATTTCCTTAGAAACAAAACATTACAGATTTAGCTACTCTATAATATGCAATTGGGTGGATGCCTTTTTTTACAAGTTATGCTCTATCCATTGAGCTACACAGGACTACAAAAGCATTTAGTATAGAAATGTGTCGGTTGTGGGCGGGTTCTGGGATCACGAGCGTGTATTATGAGAAATAACCACGTCTAACTTGACTGTTTCAGCCAATCAGAATCAAGAAATGTGCATGCCATTGTATAAAATTCCTTATATACCTAATGTAGCGCATCTTCTTGAAGCGGATTCAGCTTTTTTTGCTCCAATTTGACTTCAGTTTAATTGTATTGTTACTGTTCACATGTGTGGTGGCGTCACAGTCATATATAAGTAAAGATAAAGTTTGAATGACTTACTGACCTTGTGTTTTAATTTCATACCACACTGCTTGTTTGTTATTTCAGCACCAGGTGCTGTCCACCAACTTTTTTCATGTTGAGCAAGCGCTACATTGCACCTCGCTGCCTACCTGTTATTCACTCTCAACATGGATAAAACAAAGTATAATAAGCATTCTTTAGGTGGTGGTAGTTTCTCTGTTTGGACATTATAGCTTAATATATAGCCTAGCCTAGTCGGTCTAATAAAATAAAATAAAAAAATATATATATTTCTTAAAAAAAAAAGTTCTCAAAATAATCTGACGGGCCAGGTAGTATTGCTGGCCGGCCAATCTCGGCCCGCGGGCCGCCTATTGCCGACCACTGCTGTATACATTGAGAGGCTGAAATTGGGAACAAGGGCATTTTGGCAGCAGCTCTCGAGGGTGGGAACTGCCCTACATGTTTACTTCCCACACACACTTCCGGTCACAAGCCCCACTCTGTAGGCCTCAGGCTAGCATTCATGCAGCCTCTCGTGCTCATAGGCATCACACATGCCAGCGGTCTCTAACTACACACATGCCAGCGGTCACTAACTACACACATGCCAGCAGTCACTAACTACACACATGCCAGCGGTCTCTAACTACACACATGCCAGCAGTCTCTAACTACACACATGCCAGTGGTCTTTAACTACACACATGCCAGTGGTCTCTAACTACACACATGCCAGTGGTCTCTAACTACACACCCTCAAAGCCCCTACGCTCTGCATCCTCCAACTACACACCCTCAAGGCCCCTACGCTCTGCATCTTCTAACTACACAGTACACACCCTCAAGGCCCCTACGCTCTACATCTTCTAACTACACACCCTCAAGGCCCCTACGCTCTGCATCTTCTAACTACACACCCTCAAGACCCCTACACTTTGCATCTTCTAACTACACACCCTCAAGGCCCCTATGCTCTACATTTTCTAACTACACACCCTCAAGGCCCCTATGCTCTGCATCTTCTAACTACACCGCTCAAGGCCCCTACGCTCTACGTCTTCTAACTACACACCCTCAAGACCCCTACGCTCTGCATCTTCTAACTAAACACCCTCAAGACCCCTACACTCTGCATCTTCTAACTACACACCCTCAAGGCCCCTACGCTCTGCATCTTCTAACTACACACCCTCAAGGCCCCTATGCTGTGCATATTCCAACTACACACCCTCAAGGCCCCTACACTCTGCATCTTCTAACTACACACCCTCAAGGCCGCTACGCTCTGCATCTTCTAACTACACACCCTCAAGGCCCCTACGCTCTACGTCTTCTAACTACACACCCTCAAGACCCCTACGCTCTGCATCTTCTAACTACACACCCTCAAGGCCCCTACACTTTGCATCTTCTAACTACACACCCTCAAGACCCCTACACTTTGCATCTTCTAACTACACACCCTCAAGGCCCCTATGCTCTACATTTTCTAACTACACACCCTCAAGGCCCCTACGCTCTGCATCTTCTAACTACACACCCTCAAGACCCCTAAGCTCTGCATCTTCTAACTACACACCCTCAAGACCCCTACACTCTGCATCTTCTAACTACACACCCTCAAGGCCCCTACGCTCTGCATCTTCTAACTACACACCCTCAAGGCCCCTATGCTGTGCATATTCCAACTACACACCCTCAAGGCCCCTACACTCTGCATCTTCTAACTACACACCCTCAAGGCCCCTATGCTCTGCATCTTCTAACTACACACCCTCAAGGCCCCTATGCTGTGCATATTCCAACTACACACCCTCAAGGCCCCTACACTCTGCATCTTCTAACTACACACCCTCAAGGCCCCTATGCTGTGCATATTCCAACTACACACCCTCAAGGCCCCTACACTCTGCATCTTCTAACTACACACCCTCAAGGCCGCTACGCTCTGCATCTTCTAACTACACACCCTCAAGGCCCCTACGCTCTACGTCTTCTAACTACACACCCTCAAGACCCCTACGCTCTGCATCTTCTAACTACACACCCTCAAGGCCCCTACACTTTGCATCTTCTAACTACACACCCTCAAGACCCCTACACTCTGCATCTTCTAACTACACACCCTCAAGACCCCTACACTCTGCATTTTCTAACTACACACCCTCAAGATCCCTACGCTCTGCATCTTCTAACTACACACCCTCAAGGCCCCTACGCTCTGCATCTTCTAACTACACACCCTCAAGGCCCCTATGCTGTGCATATTCCAACTACACACCTCAAGACCTCTACACTCTGCATCTTCTAACTACACACCCCCAAGTCCCCTAGGCTCTGCATCTTCTAACTACACACCCTCAAGGCCCCTACGCTCTGCATCTTCTAACTACACACCCTCAAGGCTCATACGCTCTCCATCTTCTAACTACACACCCTCAAAACCCCTATGCTCTGCATCTTCTAACTACACACCCTCAAGGCTCCTACGCTCTGCATCTTCTAACTACACACCCTCAAGACCCCTCCGCTCTGCATCTTCTAACTACACACCCTCAAGGCCCCTACGCTCTGCATCTTCTAACTACACACCCTCAAGTCCCCTACGCTCTGCATCTTCTAACTACACACCCTCAAGATCCCTACGCTCTGCATTTTCTAACTACACACCCTCAAGGCCCCTACGCTCTGCATCTTCTAACTACACACCCTCAAGGCCCCTATGCTGTGCATATTCCAACTACACACCTCAAGACCCCTACACTCTGCATCTTCTAACTACACACCCTCAAGTCCCCTAGGCTCTGCATCTTCTAACTACACACCCTCAAGGCCCCTACGCTCTGCATCTTCTAACTACACACCCTCAAGGCCCCTACGCTCTGCATATTCCAACTACACACCTCAAGACCCCTACACTCTGCATCTTCTAACTACACACCCTCAAGTCCCCTAGGCTCTGCATCTTCTAACTACACACCCTCAAGGCCCCTACGCTCTGCATCTTCTAACTACACACCATCAAGGCCCCTACGCTCTGCATCTTCTAACTACACACCCTCAAGGCCCCTATGCTGTGCATATTCCAACTACACACCCTCAAGGCCCCTACGCTCTGCATCTTCTAACTACACACCCTCAAGACCCCTACGCTCTGCATCTTCTAACTACACACCCTCAAGGCCCCTATGCTGTGCATATTCCTACTACACACCCTCAAGGCCCCTATGCTGTGCATATTCCAACTACACACCCTCAAGGCCCCTACGCTCTGCATCTTCTAACTACACACCCTCAAGGCCGCTACGCTCTGCATCTTCTAACTACACACCCTCAAGGCCCCTACGCTCTACGTCTTCTAACTACACACCCTCAAGACCCCTACGCTCTGCATCTTCTAACTACACACCCTCAAGGCCCCTACACTTTGCATCTTCTAACTACACACCCTCAAGACCCCTACACTCTGCATCTTCTAACTACACACCCTCAAGACCCCTACATTCTGCATTTTCTAACTACACACCCTCAAGATCCCTACGCTCTGCATCTTCTAACTACACACCCTCAAGGCCCCTACGCTCTGCATCTTCTAACTACACACCCTCAAGGCCCCTATGCTGTGCATATTCCAACTACACACCTCAAGACCCCTACACTCTGCATCTTCTAACTACACACCCCCAAGTCCCCTAGGCTCTGCATCTTCTAACTACACACCCTCAAGGCCCCTACGCTCTGCATCTTCTAACTACACACCCTCAAGGCTCATACGCTCTGCATCTTCTAACTACACACCCTCAAAACCCCTATGCTCTGCATCTTCTAACTACACACCCTCAAGGCTCCTACGCTCTGCATCTTCTAACTACACACCCTCAAGACCCCTCCGCTCTGCATCTTCTAACTACACACCCTCAAGGCCCCTACACTCTGCATATTCCAACTACACACCTCAAGACCCCTACACTCTGCATCTTCTAACTACACACCCTCAAGTCCCCTAGGCTCTGCATCTTCTAACTACACACCCTCAAGGCCCCTACGCTCTGCATCTTCTAACTACACACCATCAAGGCCCCTACGCTCTGCATCTTCTAACTACACACCCTCAAGGCCCCTATGCTGTGCATATTCCAACTACACACCCTCAAGGCCCCTACGCTCTGCATCTTCTAACTACACACCCTCAAGACCCCTACGCTCTGCATCTTCTAACTACACACCCTCAAGGCCCCTATGCTGTGCATATTCCTACTACACACCCGCAAGGCCCCTACGCTCTGCATCTTCTAACTACACACCCTCAAGGCCCCTACGCTCTGCATCTTCTAACTACACACCCTCAAGACCCCTACGCTCTACATCTTCTGGCTGGCTCAGACCCACTCCTATAATGGTGGAACAAACTTCCCACCACAGTCAGGACAGCTGAAACCCGCCCGATTTTCCGTTGTTGACTAAAAACACACTATCTGAAATGAAATATTCTTTTAAAGTAAAAACTAACCTTCATACCTTTGTCTTTTACTATTATGCACTTTGATACTAAGTAATCTACCTTGCCTATATTACTACCTACCATGCTAATATGTCTTTCCTACTATGCACTCAAGACTGTAGCACCCAAGTTTCAACACTGATGAACGTTGTCACTCAGCTGAAAGAGTTGTACCCTTCCTGCTGACATGTTGTACAGAACTTACAAGTCGCTTTGGATAAAAGCGTCAGCTAAATGACTAAATGCAGGAACGTATCCTCTGCAGCTAACCAATCCTAACCATTCAGGAGCAGTGGGCAGCCACAGTCCAGCACCCGGGGGCCAACCTGGCCAGTGCCTTGCTCATGTTACGATAATACAAAAGGCAGTCAAGTTGGGCAGCTGATTGGCGCAGTGGGCAAGGCGCTCGCCACTAACGCAGGAGACGCTGGGTTCGAGCCCAGCTCTCGGCGTTGCTACCGGCTGGCCGGTTGTTCATACTAACACAATTGGCAAGTGTTAGAGGGTGGGAAAGCCGGTGGGTGGGGATTGGACGTTGTGGACAGCGACTCCTACAGGTCGGTTTGGTGACGCTGGTGCGGCGGAAGCAGGAAGTAGCGGGGGCAGCGTGAGCCTCCCACGAGTTACTCCTCGCCACTGAGAGTTCGAGCTGCTGCGGTGAAAAGATGCGACAGGCTGCCTCCTCATGTACCGGAGGGGACACGTGATGCAAGGCTTCTGTCCTCACTACAGCCGACCAGTGGGAGGCATAGTCTAGCAACGGTCAAGACAGGGGAGGGAAGAATTGGATAATACGAAAATTGGGATGGGAGAAAAATAGAAAATGGGGAGAAAAAGTGGATAAAAAAATATAAAAATAAAAAAGGCAGTCAAGTGTGGCAGAACCCCAGGACAGACGGACACAGGAGACAGACGGAATACAATAATGATATTTAATAAACAAAAAAAAGAAAACAACAATCGAACGTACAAAAACTAACAGGGCCTACGTGGGGGGAGTGTGTGGATGCCAACGGTAAATGTTTTTTTTTTTTTGATCAAATTTTTTATTGACATTCTCACGAAACAAGACAACACATTAACCACAATCACAATACATAGAACTTCACAAGAAAATAACAAAAACAATAATAATAATACAGACTAACAATTATACAGACAAGAGAAAAGAAACCAGAGTTCAACCTACTAAATTAATTCCAAGGGGTACTATCTAATAAATGGTCTTTCCCAGTGTTCAGCCCCGATTCCCGGCCGTGTGACCCCATATTAATAAAACGTACATCTCCAACCCACCACAAGGACCATTTTTTGGGGGAACACGACCTGAAAACAGAGCAATGAACCTTCATGAAAAAACAAAAACCTGTAGAGGTGTTCCATAGACTCACAGAGACCGTGTAAAAGTGGCCAAACAGTGAAGAAATAGTTAAATAGCTGCCCCCCCATAATATCCCCAGCTAAACTCAAGATGACAAGACAAGGGACAAGACAGACAAAAACATTTCCTCCTCCCCCTCCCAAGAGACCGCCGGACTCACCCGAACACGCACCCCAACCCCGCTCAGCCGCACACTGCGGTCTTTACCTTCTCAGCTGCTGCGAACCACAGGTCAATTCCAGCCTGCCCCAACCCGGGCTGTGGATATCTCAAGATAAATCACATCCAATAGAGTTAGGGACCAGTTAATCATTGTAAGCTTCTCAGGCTCCTTCCATCTCATTGCTATTAGCTTCTTCGCTGCTGTGACGCCCGCTAGGACAACCCTTTTCAGTTGTACGGACGCGGGTAGTGTCGTTATATCGTTCAGGAGTAGCGTAACAGCTGTGAATGGGATAGTTAAGCCACACAGATCTGAAAGTTTGTCCGTTATTGACCTCCAGAAGCGGGCCACTGGTGGGCAATCCCAATACATATGCATATAAGTGCCAGTGGCCTTTTGAGAGCACAAAGTGCACCGAGAGTCGGTTATCAGTCCCATAGCAAATAGCTTCCTAGGTGTAAGATAGGTCCTATGAATATAATTAAAATTAATTTGCTGGTGATTGGGGTTGCGGGAAGACAATGCCACATTTGCCCAAACATCATCCCAGTCAAACTCGGGGTCCAACTCCGGGATATCCACACGCCAGATTGTATCCAATGATACATTTTTATACGTGGATTGAATTAAGAGCGTATAAAAGTCGGAGACAAACCCTCTGGATGTCGTCCTGTCCACTATGAGCCTGAGGAAGGGGTGTGGGTGCAAGGCTTGAGCCCACGGTACGCCATGCGCCCTCAGTGCTGACCTTAGTTGAAGGTAAAGAAAGAAGGACTCGCCGGGAAGATCATAAAATTCTCTTAAGTCCTGAAACGCACGGAGGCCGTTCTTATCATAAATATCCTCCAGAGTATGCACTCCCCTCCTTTGCCATTGAGGAATATTAACCGGCTTGTGTCCAACAAGTAATTGCTGGTTATTAAAAATTGGAGAGTCCAGGTGCCAAGGGCATTTAACCCCACACGACCTCTGTACATTACGCCACGTTTGGATCACGTGAGTTATGATCGGTCCATACCTCAGCCGGCATTTCGCAATAGAGACAGTGGAGTACACTACATCCTGCAATCTTAGCGGAGACACCGCCGCCGCTTCTAAGGAGCGCCACGATACAGCCTCTACAGGGTCTAGCCAGCACATCAGAGGTCTCAGTGAAAAGGACCAGAAATAAAGTTTAAAATCAGGGATTGCGAGGCCCCCATCTTGTTTCCTACGTTGAGTAGTAGCCCTTTTGATTCTCGGGCGTTTGTTATTCCAGACAAACTTAGATACCATCGATTGTACCTTGCGCCAGTGGTCTATTGGAGGGGGCAGGGGGAGCATTGAGCTAATAAAATTTATCCTAGGCAGGATGTTCATTTTGATTATGGAAGCCCGGGCTTGTAAGGAGTTAGGAAGGGACGACCACCTGTCTAGATCCTGGCGTATTTTATCATAAGTACCCGTGAAGTTGTACTTAGTAGTTTGGTTCAGCGTGGGGAATATCTCTATGCCCAAGTATTTAAAATGTTCTACTATGGGGATATCAGCTGGTAGTCGTACCGCCTTGGCCAGTTCATTAAGAGGTAGGCAGGCTGATTTGTTCCAGTTAATCTTAAAACCTGACAATTTACCAAAGTCGTCGATTATCCTCAATAATTTTGTGGCCGACCGGGAGGGGTCGTCCATGAAAATCAGCAGGTCATCCGCATAGAGAGCAATTTTGTGTGGAGTATTGTTGACCATTATGGGGACGATGTCCTCCGATTGCCTAATAAATTGGGCCAAAGGTTCGAGGGAAAGCGCGAACAGTCCCGGGCTCAGAGGGCAACCCTGTCTAGAAGATCTGGAGACTGGAAAGAGTGTGGAACAGTTTTTGCCTGTCAGTATCATCGCAGACGGCGAGGCATACAGGACTTTAATCATATGAATAAAACTCTTTCCAAGACCCATGACCTCAAGTACCTTCCACAGGTATGACCACTCAAGTCTGTCAAACGCCTTCATGGCATCCAAAGACAGAACTGTGGATGGAGTTGTATTGTCTTTACTGTTATCGATTACATGCAACAGCCTCCTAAGATTATCTGCAGCCAGACGCCCCGGGATAAAACCAGTTTGGTCGCAGTGTACCAATACAGACATAAATCTCTGCAGGCGACGGGCCAGCACCTTGGCAAACACCTTTAAATCGGCCCCGAGAAGACTCAAGGGTCTATAGCTACCACAATCATTGGGATCTTTGTCCTTTTTGAGAAGTAAAGAAATCAACGCCATATTGACATCTCTTGAGAACTCCCCTTGTTCGATAGCGTAATTGATCATATCGAGCATCAATGGACCCAGTTGGTCCCAGAAAGCTAAGTACACTTCGGGTGGAATACCATCCCAGCCTGGCGCCTTACCCCTCTGCATTTCAACAATAGTCTCCCTCAATTCTACGAGAGTAATCGGTCTCCCCAGTTCCTTGGCCTCTTCCTCAGAAATGTGGGGTATCTCAAGCCCGCCAATGAACGATTCAAATCTGGAGTCATCCAGATTACCCTCTGAGCTATATAACTGTGAGTAAAACTCTTTAAAAGTGTCATTGATCTTTTTCGAATCAGTAGTGACTGCACCCTGGCTCGTCCTAATCGAGGGGATATCCGAGAAATGATCATTTGAGCGTATTTTCATTGCCAATAGATGGCTAGGTCTGGAGCCGTGAAAATAGTAATTTTGTCTTGTCCTATGTATCAAGAACTCAGACTGTTGTTTAAGTATGGAGTTTATTTCTTTTTTGACTATCTTACGTTGTGTGTTTAGTCGTTCATTATAGTCAGTTTGCAAGGATGCGTATAGGTCCCCATATAATGATTCCAGTTCTTCTAGCTTTTTTGACCGGGATTTTCGCAAATTGGAGGCAAATAGTGTGACATGACCCCTGATGAATCCTTTCAATGCGTTCCACAGGACCCTAGGGTCTTCTACTGTGCCAACGTTGATCTGCAAAAATTCAGCTAGTTTACTCCTGAACTCAGAACAGAAGTCATCGTTCTTTAGCAAGGTCGAATTAAAACGCCATCTGGGAGCTCTTGCGGAGAGCCTGCCAAAGGTTGCCGTAAGGAAAATCCCCTTGTGGTCTGAGAGAGCCAAGGGAACCAATGAGACATCGAAACTATCAAACATATTAGGGGACGCGAATGCATAGTCAATTCGAGAGAAGCTTTTGTGTCTGGCTGACAGGTGAGAGTAATCTCTGAGGGTGGGGTTGCATAAGCGCCAGAGGTCTGTGAGCCCCGTGTCTTTGGCCCACATCCTGAGGGCCTTAGAGGCCCGTTTCTGGTCGCTCGTTTCAGAGGGCCCGGACCTATCCATCTCCGCATCCCAGCACGCATTAAAATCGCCACCCACAATGAGAGCGTATCCATTAAGTTCCAACATATTCTTCGTGATTGTATTATAGAACGCTGAATCAAATGTGTTAGGAGCATACAATGCTATTATAGCCATCTTCCTATGCAAGAATTCAACTTTTGCTATAGTAATCCTTCCCTCCGTGTCCGACCATACATCCAAGATTTTGATATCAAGGTTACGTCTTGTAACTATGACTACTCCTTTCGTCTTATCATCGGCTGAGGATGAGGAGATAACGTGATATTGCCGATTTGCCAGTCTTGACACGTCACCTACCATTAAATGCGTCTCACTAAGGAGAGCAAGGTCAATATTTCTCCTCTTCAATAGCCAAAGGACACTGGCACGCTTGTGTGGGGCGTTAAGCCCTCCTGCGTTCCAAATTAAAATATTCAATTTAGCCATGGTCGAGCTTGTATAAGTGCGTAGAGAACATACCCGTGCAGCCAGGCTGAGTACAGAGGTGCCGATCCCAGCGGGCCCGGACGGTCAATCCCAGGAGTTCAGAGGAGGAACACTTACACACATATAAGACAACAGTACATAGAACACATAAAAATACCACCCCATCTACAACCCCCCCTCCTTCTACTCTAAACCCTAACCCACCCGTCCTACTATAAGTTCCCCTATACCCACTCTCCAATCCCCACCCTATGCCCCATAACTGAGGATGGTCATCTTCCTATCACTTCCCACTAGAGACATGGATCAATAAGACGCTCCCCACTCCCACCCCCCTCTAGATAAACCCCTGAGTAAACCCCCACTAGTCCAATAAACACAAATAATAATAAAATAAAATTCAATAAAGATATCGGTCGAAACCCACCTGAGCCCTGGCCCCAACATGAGACAACCATAATGGTAAAAATAGCCATTATTAAATAATAACTCTGCATCAACCTGCAGCCCTCTATTTCCGAATCTGCGCTTCAACATCACATTGTTATAGCCCAAAAAGGTATAGGAAAATTCAAAACAAAATTAAATTAAAGCATCCCAGCCGATAGTCTAAGGCAGGTCACAGGTTAATTGTGCAAAATTGTGTGAACAGTGTCAATTAAACAATGACAAAAAAAAGGGAGGAAGGGAAAAAAAAAGGGGTTATGGTCAAAGTGCACCCCTTTAGCCGTCCCTCTGATCAGGCACAACGGCTGAAATGACATAACCTATGTAAGAATAGAATTAAACACAATCATTCATTAATCAATCCGGGGATGGTAATAGGCAACACCTGACACCACCTGTCATCATACATTGTTTCAATAAAGATATCGGTCGGAGCAGTTAAATTGCTCATTCAAATGCCATTAAAACAGCGACACTAATTATTATATAATTATTCAGCATCAACCCTGTAACCAACTACCTTGGAGTCTGCATATTAATGTCGCAACGTTATAGCATAAGTGGATCACGGAAAATTCAAAACACATTTAAGGCAGATTAGCAGTTAGTCCAAGGTAGAATCGGATCACATTTAAATCGCGTATACGGATGACATAAAAACAGCGACAGTAAGAAAGAAAAAAGGGAAGGAAAAGAGGGTAATGGCTATAGTGCAAGCCATATAATACATTGTTTCAATAAAGATATCGGTCGGAGCAGTTAGTCCAAGGTAGGATCGGATCACAGTTAAATTGCTCATTCAAATGCCATTAAAACAGCGTCAATAATTATTATATAATTACTCAGCATCAACCTGTAACCATCTACCTTGGAGTCTGCATATTAATGTATCAACGTTATAGCATAAGTGGCTCAAGGAAAATTCAAAACAAAATTAAGGCGAGTCAGCAGTTAGTCCAAGGTAGAACCGGATCACATTTAAATCGCGCATATAGATGACATAAAAACAGCGACAATAGGAAAGAAAAAAGAAAGGAAAAGAGGGTAATGGCTAGAGTGCAAGCCATATAACCATATAGCCATGAAGTGCAAGCCATACCCGACCCAACCTGTTATCAAATATTGTATATGCATATTCAACCGACCTTGGCATCTACTTTGGATCACCAAAGCTCAAAACAACCTGGATATAAAAATAAAAAGCATACCAGAAGTTAGTTAGGGACTCGTTCACTCTTGAACTGTGCAAACCAATGTCCCTTTGAACAGCAACAGCCACCAAAATACGTGACCATTAACGGGTCTCGAATGTCTCAGCGCAGACCATAGTCGAAGCCCGCTGGCTAGCCCGAGGCTAGCGTGTAAGCTAGTGACGAATCCGGATAGCACGTTAGCCTGCTATGTACATTGTTCAGCTAGCTCGTTAGCTTCCAAAGAGGCGATACACAAGTACGACCATGAGGTCAGCTTTAGCAAGTAACAGAAGTCATTGGGAAGCCCCGCTAGTTGGAAGGGCAGAGGACAGTTAGCATGTCTGGGCATGACAGCAAGTGTTTGTGAATAGTCGACCTAATCAATGTATATAGGCCCAAACCGCCAAGTCACTCACCCTCCATAGATATCAAGCAACAGACTCGGGTGTCTCCGCGAGATACTCCTTCGCTCTAGCCAACGACCAAAACAAACGCTGACCACCGACCTTCTCCAACACAGATAATTTCGCGGGAGCGAATAACGTGGGCCTCAGGCCTAGTTTCCATAGCTTCGTCAGGACCACCTTGTACTCGGCTCTCTGAGCTTGAACCTCCGGTGTAAAGTCCTCGAAAATGGCCACTTTGTGATCGCCAAGCCTCAGAGTACCCCTTCTGGTACGAGCCGACCGCATGATGATTTCTCTCTGTTGGAGTCTGTTCAGCTTGACTATGATGGGCCTCGGTTCTTTGTTCACGCCGGGAGAAAACCTGCCCGCTCTGTAGGCCGACTCACAGATAGGAGGCATAGGGAGGACGTCTGTCCCTAGTATCTTCTGCAGCAGTTCGGGTACGGTCTCAGAGAGACGGCCTTCACCGCTGGTCTCCGGTACTCCAACAATCCTGACGTTGTGGCGTCTATCCCGGGACTGCATCTCCTCCATCGCCGACTGTAGTTTGTTGACTTCAGCCTGCCTAGCCAGCAGGGCGGATTCAAGACCCGCCATCTTCTCACACTGTGATGATACCTCCGTCGTTAGCATGGCTAGTTCGTTAGCATTAGCCGATGAGGCAGCGTGAATCGTCTCCATCTTGTCTGTCAGCGGGACTACCGCCAGCCGTATTTCTTCTGATATCTCACGACGGAGGCTGATACAGAAATCCGCCAACACTTTCTTCTGTGCTTCAGCGATGCGTGTCTCAGAGTCTGCGTGTAGCTTGGTCATGACCAAGAGCACAGCTTCGCTTAACTCCCCGACAGCGGGAGACGGTGCGGCCATGCTCGCCGGTGTCGTGCCTAATTCTTTCATGGCTCTGGTTTCCACCCCCGCCATCGTAGAAAGTCGAAAAAAGTTGATGAATGTATACTAAACACGACGACCTAACAAACAGATAAAAAACAAATAAAAATAAAATAAAGACTAATGGGGAGAAACGTATATTCAGCACGGTAGAAGGGAGCTCATGTGAAACACGTCTACTCCATGATCGCTCAGCTCCGCCCCCCGCCAACGGTAAATGTTAATGAGATGTGTGTGTGTGTCAACTACAGTATGTGTATGGGTGCGTGTGTCTAGCATGCAAAACTCATGTGGTGTAGTATGTAAATGTGACTGACTGTTGTTTTCGTGTGCGTGTACTAACCAGTCCAGGTGGAACAGAGGAAGGGGGGGTTATCGAGAGGAGCGAGCAGTGAGTGAGAGAGAGCGGGGAGCGTCACAGGGATTTACTGTACGGGTGGGGGTTCGGTTCCTTGATGAGGAGAGAGGAGAAAAATAACGCGCATTAGAACAAGAACGAAACACGGGAAAACAAAACAACGGAGCAGGGAATAATCCGACATGAGAGACATATACTAAGACTTGAAGATACGTCAGTTAGACTAACCACAAGTGATCAGTACGATCAAGCACATCCAACTGTCTTTCAACTAAGACATCCAACCAACTAACACATCCAACTGTTTTTCAACTAAGACATCCAACCAACTAACACATCCAACTGTCTTTCAACTAAGACATCCAACCAACTAACACATCCAACTGTCTTTCAACTAAGACATCCAACCAACTAACACATCCAACTGTCTTGCAACTTAGACATCCAACCAACTAACACATCCAACTGTCTTTCAAGTAAGACATCCAACCAACTAACACATCCAACTTTTCTTTAGTTTTTAATTATGAAGTTAGCGGTTGTTATTGGAATGATTGATTGATTGATTGAACATTTTATTACCAGATGCAGAATGGGTACAATACAGTACGGCTCAATACACACAATTGTTAAGGGGATGCAGACCTACTGTTATGGTTTGTAACCGACCCCAATCGCACAACACAAGACAGGTATGAGAGTAAGCCAAGAACTGGGCATTTATTGAAAACAACAGAAAACGGCACTGTCCCTTTAAGGGAGAACACAAATACAGGAAAAACAAGAACTTGGGAAAATAGGCACAGTGCCTTTAAGAGGCGAGCTGGCTAAGGGGAAGGCTAAGGGAAGGCTAACGGACAGGGCCGGGGCAAGGGACAAGGCAGGAACAGGGAGGACTAGGAGGACTGGACAGGGATGACTAGGAGGACTAGGAGGACTGGACAGGGAGGACTAGGATGACTAGGAGGACTGGACAGGGAGGACTAGGAGGACTAGAGAGGGGAAACAGGGACAGAGGCCCGCGGAGGCGGGCTGGGGACAGGGAGGACTAGGAGGACTAGAAGGACTGGACAGGGAGGACTAGGAGGACTGGACAAGGAGGACTAGGAGGACTAGAAGGACTGGACAGGGAGGACTAGGAGGACAAGAAGGACTGGACAGGGGGGCGAGGGCTGGAGCTGCTTACAGGGAGGAGTAGGCGCGCGCAGGCTAGACGTCTGGAGGAGAGCGCATCTGGCACGGAGGTCTGAGTGGTGCGCGTCTGCTTGGAGTACGCGCCGGTACGGAGAGCGCAATCTGGCGCGGAGGTCTGAGTGGTGCGCGTCTGCTTGGAGTACGCGCCGGTACGGAGAGAGCGCATCTGGCGCGGAGGTCTGAGTGGTGCGCGTCTGCTTGGAGTACGCGCCGGTACGGAGAGCGCATCTGGCGCGGAGGTCTGAGTGGTGCGCGTCTGCTTGGAGTACGCGCCGGTACGGAGAGCGCATCTGGCGCGGAGGTCTGAGTGGTGCGCGTCTGCTTGGAGTACGCGCCGGTACGGAGAGCGCATCTGGCGCGGAGGTCTGAGTGGTGCGCGTCTGCTTGGAGTACGCGCCGGTACGGAGAGCGCATCTGGCGCGGAAGTCTGGATGCGCGTCTGGATGCGCGTCTGGAGTGAAGAGCGCGTCTGGCTCGGAGGTCTGGATGCGCGTCTGGATGCGCGTCTGGAGTGAAGAGCGCGTCTGGCTCGGAGGTCTGGATGCGCGTCTGGATGCGCGTCTGGAGTGAAGAGCGCGTCTGGCTCGGAGGTCTGGATGCGCGTCTGGATGCGCGTCTGGAGTGAAGAGCGCGTCTGGCTCCGAGGTCTGGATGCGCGTCTGGATGCGCGTCTGGAGTGAAGAGTGCGTCTGGCTCGGAGGTCTGGATGCGCGTCTGGATGCGCGTCTGGAGTGAAGAGCGCGTCTGGCTCGGAGGTCTGGATGCGCGTCTGGATGCGCGTCTGGAGTGAAGAGCGCGTCTGGCTCGGAGGTCTGGAGTGGAACACTGGAATACCTCCCGTAGAGGATTAGAGAGCGCAGTTCAGTGTCTCCCTCCAGGCAAACGGCGACAGGAGGCGAAGGCTTGAGCGCATCTCACGCCGGAGATGAAAACAGCATAAAGACGGAAACAGAAACTCCCGTAGGAGCCTACAGACAGAGAACCTCCCGTAGGTGTCTTGGTGATAGAGATATGATACGGAACGACCCGACCCGGACTGAGGGGAAGAGCGAGGTACTTAAAGCCCACAGGGGCACTAATTAGAATACACATCAGGTGCGTGATGGTAATTGATACTCGAACTAGAAGTGTGTGTTCGGCACCAGACCAATCAAACACATAATGACAGGTAGTCCAAGGGTGTGGCTGCTGAAGAGCAAACGAGAGTAAACGAACGCGAGGGTGGGGGCTAGTGAGGTGAGGAGACAGGGAATTAAAGGTCAAGGGAAAGGCGAACCTCACACCTACTTTCTATAGAACTTCATTCTTAGATGCTTCTATAGAAAGTAGGTAAAACAAATTAAAAAGTTTTCTTTGCCCTATAGGAAAAAAAAAGTTTTCTTCGCCCTATTTTTTTATTAATTTTTTTAAACCTACTTTAGAGGGCCTAAACTTAACCAGTTGGAAACCAGGCGTACAGTAATAAAATTAGCAATCAATCAATAAATCAATCAATTCAATAGGCCATGCTCACTTAAAACAGCGCAGCACTCAGCTGCTTCTATGTCTCTCAGTCTGACTCTCCTCCGCCGTTGCAGACAGGAGTGTGTGTGTGTGTGTGTGTGTGTGTGTGTGTGTGTGTGTGTGTGTGTGGGTGTGCCAGACAGTGTGAGAGAGTGAGCTCTGCAGTCAGGGGCAAGGAAGATTATTTTTTTTAAATTGCAAATAATCAATCAATCAATCCGCGATTTTTCTTTTGTTCCACAATGACTCATGACCCATAGATTACACAATCCAACATTGTGTAAGA
This sequence comes from Notolepis coatsorum, assembly GCF_963971535.1. NCBI lineage: Eukaryota > Metazoa > Chordata > Actinopteri > Aulopiformes > Paralepididae > Notolepis > Notolepis coatsorum. Next base: position 28,557 of record NW_028172213.1, read on the forward strand.
GACTAAGACATTCGCCGTGACAGAATCGGTTATTATTTAGTCGTTATGACGCTATCAACATATCCATTTGTAAAGATTATTGTCCGCCATCTTGTTTTTTTTTTAAAACTCGCACGCGGAGTGATAGTGATTCGGTTGTGGGCGGGTCCTGGGACCAAGAGCGTGGAATTGTGACAGATACATACGTGTAAATTTACTGTTTCAGCCAAACAGAATCGAGATATTTGCATGCCGTTGTATAATAGCAAATACAAGAGATGAAAACAAGAACTAAACACACAATAGATTATAAAACTAACAAGGACACCTGAGATGACATATAAACAAAACACAACAATGCAAACAACACAGTAACAAATTACAGTCTTAGATAAAAATGTGAGGTTAAAAAGAAATGCGGCAGAGGTATCGATCAAATTCAGATTCAATTTCTTTATTGTCTATATTTATTGTAACATATAATATAACCGATAGGGCATACAGACCCTCATCTGCACCTTTGTTTACACTGTTTATTTGTCTCATATTTCTATATTCAGAGTTAATTATATTGCCTATATTTATATCATTCTACTATTACCCTGCCCATACTGTACCTGTACCTCCCCTGTACCTCCCCCTGTTACACAAGGAAAGATGAAATTACATACCTGGGTTCCATTCTAGAGGCAAATCTTTCCTGTGACAAAATGGCAACCAATGTAATCAAAAAGGTCAACCAACGAACAAGATTCTCTCTGGTAAACAAGAATACCCTGAAGACTCTAACAGGAGCACTCATTCAAGGGTACTACAACTATGCCTGCACTTCATGGTACCAAAGCACCTCAAAGGCACTACATTACATTTACATTTAGTAATTTAGCTGACGCTTTTATCCAAAGCGACTTACAAGTTCTGTACGACAAGTCATCAGGAAGGGCACAACTCTATCAGCTGAGTAACAATGTTCATCAAAGTGTTGAGTGCTACAGTGTAGGTTAGTTTATTAGGACAAGTGCATGACAGTAAGGTTAGTTAGGGTTAGATATCTTATTTTTTTTTAAATGTATTTCAGATAATGGTTGAAGAAGTGCGTCTTTAGTCGACGGCGAAAGATTGGACGGGTTTCGGCTGTTCTAACTGGGGTGGGTAGTTCATTCCACCATTGTGGGGCAAGGACTGAGAATAGGCGGCTTCTCCTTGATGACCCTCCCGGAGCTCGGATAGGAGTAGGTCTGAGGCGGCCAGAAGATGCAGAGCGTAGGGGTTTTGAGGGTGTGTAGTTGGAAACCATTGACCGGAGGTAGGCGGGAGTGGTTCCCTTTGCCGCACAGTATGCTAGGTCGAGGGCCTTGAAGCGGATTCGTGCAGCAATGGGGAGCCAGTACAGGTCCCTAAGAAGTGGGGTGACATGGGCCGACTTCGGTAGGTTTGAGATCAGGCGGGCCGCTGCATTCTGAATGGGTTGAAGAGGCTTGGTGGCAGTGGCCGGGAGGCCAGTGAGCAGTGCGTTGCAGTAGTCGAGGCGGGAGATGACTGTTGATTGGACGAGGAGTTGGGTGGCTTCTTTTGTCAGGAAGGGGCGGATCCTTCTGACGTTGCTCAGGAGGAATCTGCAGGTTCTGGTTGTCGCTGCGATGTGAGCAGAGAAGTTCAACTGGTCGTCGAGGACAACACCAAGGTTCTTGGTGGTCGGGGACGCGGTCACAGCTGCATTCTCGACTGTGATGGAAAGGTCGGTCAGGGGGGAGGATTTGGCCGGCAGGTGGAGCAATTCTGTTTTGCTTAGGTTCAGTTTGAGGTGGTTGGTCGTCATCCAGGCGGAGATGTCAGACAGACAGGCCGAGATCCGCTCAGAGACGTGGATATCTGAGGGAGGGAAGGAGAGTATCGTCGGCATAACAATGATACGAGAAGCCATGAGACGTGATAATGTTACCCAGTGATTTAGTGTAGAGGGAGAAGAGAAGGGGTCCTAGGACCGAGCCCTAGGGGACACCCATCCGCAGGGGGCGGGTGGCCGACAGGGTCCCTCTCCATGACACTTGGTAGGAGCGGTCATTGAGGTATGATGTCAGCCATGTCAGCGCAGAGCCAGCCACTCCCATTCCTGCGAGGGCCGCAAGGAGGTTCTGATGGTTGACTGAACCATCAGGTCGAAGGCTGCAGATAGATCTAGGAGAATCAGGACAGAGGAGAGGCCTTTCGCTTTTGCTAAGTGAAGTGCCTCTGTGACCGCAATGAGGGCCGTTTCTGTGGAGTGGCCAGTCCGGAAGCCAGACTGATTAGGGTCTAGGAGGTCATTCTGTAAGAGATTATTGTCCGCCATCTTGTTTTTTTTTTTAAACTCGCACGCGGAGTGATAGTGATTCGGTTGTGGGCGGGTCCTGGGACCAAGAGCGTGGAATTGTGACAGATACATACGTGTAAATTGACTGTTTCAGCCAAACAGAATCGAGATATTTGCATGCCGTTGTATAATAGCAAATACAAGAGATGAAAACAAGAACTAAACACACAATAGATTATAAAACTAACAAGGACACCTGAGATGACATATAAACAAAACACAACAATGCAAACAACACAGTAACAAATTACAGTCTTAGATAAAAATGTGAGGTTAAAAAGAAATGCGGCAGAGGTATCGATCAAATTCAGATTCAATTTCTTTATTGTCTATATTTATTGTAACATATAATATAACCGATAGGGCATACAGACCCTCATCTGCACCTTTGTTTACACTGTTTATTTGTCTCATATTTCTATATTCAGAGTTAATTATATTGCCTATATTTATATCATTCTACTATTACCCTGCCCATACTGTACCTGTACCTCCCCTGTACCTCCCCCTGTAAGTTGGTTGGATACAGCACGTTCAAGTGTTTTAGAAAGGAAGGAGAGAAGAGAGACAGGACGATAGTTGCCTATGACGGTGGGGTTCAGGTTTTCTTTTATGAGCGGCGTGACTCTGGCTTGTTTTAGGGAGGTGGAGGCCACCCCCGAGTTGAGTGAGGAGTTGATGGTTGCAGTTAGGAATGGGAGGATGTCTGGTGCTATGGTCTGGACTCTGGAGGAGTGGGGAGGGTAGCCGGTCCAGCTGGCATGTAGTCAGACGGTTCGACGTTACCAGTGTCAGGGTCTCGGCTTCTGTAATGGGAGAGAAAGATGACAGAGTGAAGGATGAGGTTCTCGATTCAGCATTTGGAATGGGTGGGGGTTGGGAGAAGGAGCTGCGGATGTTCTCCACTTTTTCCTCAAAGAAGATCACGAAGTCTTCGGCAGAGAAAGATGAGGGGGGAGGGGGTGGGGGGGGAGTGAGGAGGCCTCGATCCTATGGTGAAAGAAGGAAGCTTTGGCATTAGTAATGATTTTGGAGAATGTTAACAAGAGGTTGTGATATGTGTCGATGTCAGCAGTGACGCGTGTCTTTCTATACTTCCTCTCAGCCGCTCTCAGGACCTGTCTTTGTTCTCTCACTGGATCTGTCACCCATGGACTGGGTGGGGAACGGCGGGCAGGTTTCTCAACGAGGGGACAGAGCTTGTCGAAGGAGGTTGCAAGGGCTGAGAGTTAGGGTGGAGGTTGCCATCTCTGTGGGGAGAGCAGAGAAGGTGTCACTCAAAGGTAGAGCGGATAGTATGTTAGAGGAGAGGGTGGAGGGGGATAGGGAGGGCAGGTTGCGTCTGAGTGAGACGGTTTGAGTTGGGGTGAAGACCTTTCGGTTAAGCATGAGAGTTTCGTCACTAGGCCTGCCACGATAACACATTTTGCTGGGCGATTAATTGCCCCCGAAAATATCGCGATAAGCGATATTATTGCGACCGGTTTAGAGAATTTTTTTGAGACATTTATTTCCCAAAACTTTTATTTTGAAGCCCACCGCTCCGTCTTTTCCGGTTTAAGACTTTTATTTTGAAGCCCACCGACCGGACCGGAAGTATTGTTGTGATTATCCTAGCCGACAACTTGTCTCGTCCGGTTGTGTTTTTTAGTTTTAACGTTAGCTACTAACGTTAGATGCAGCTACTACAGGCAATCAACGATGAGGAGGAAGCGTCAAAGCAGTATATAATAGAATAGCTGTGGTGCGTAGGCACTGCAGCACGACTCGAAAACGACCCGTTATAATAAATTAATTCATGTTTAACTTGTCCCCGTCTCCAGTGCTTTGACTAGCCCCACCCGTTCATTGTAAACAATGATGCATGTAATTGTATTAACGTTATTCTGTGTTATTCTAACGTTACACTACAAATAACGCTACTTGGTTAAAAGGAGCAACACTATTGAGAAATGTAGTTAAGCTATATGTGGCGTTGCTACTGCCCCACGGAGCTCCCGTGCTGTGCTCTGTAGTAACGCCAGCGGCCAACCCACACGGAGAGAGACTGCAAGGGGCACTGGTTCCGCCTGAATGAATGAATGAATGAAAACTTTATTTAACAGATTGCAGAATGGGTACAATACAGTACGGCTCAATACATACAATTGTTAAGGGGATGCAGACCTGAGAAAGACGTTTGTCTTGTTTCCATCAGGGTCCCCCATTTTCAATTCATATAGACAATCATTAAAACAAACGCGCAAATAGCAATTAATCGCGCCCGTCAAAATCATTGCATTCATTTGAATTAATCGATTTATTGCTTATCGCGGCAGGCCTATTCGTCACCAATGCAAGAGGCTGCGGTCTCGACTCCCGGAGAGTCAGCATTGCCTTGGCTCGGGTTGATCGCTATACTAACTCGTTTGGCTGAGTTAGGGGGAGGGGAGCCGTGGGTGGGTCCTGGGCGTTGTGGACAGCGACCCCTACAGTTCGGTCAGGGCGCCTGCTCAGCAAGGGTAGGATCTGGAGAGAGGTAGTGTGACCTTCCACACACAGATTCCCGGTGAGAATCTGCGCGGCCAGGCTGGCTGCCGGCTGGCTGCACATGCGTCGGAGGAAAGCATGTGACAGTCTCCGGCCTCTCGGACCAACAGTAGGGGAAAGTGCGCAACAACCAGGAAGGGGGTTGGGAATTGGCATAACGACTAACAGTGGGATGGGAGAAAAATCGGAAAAAAAAGGAGGGGGAAAAAAATTAAAAAAGCATGAGAGTTAGTGAGAAGGATATGAAGGAATGGTCAGATACATGTAGGGGAGTTACCGTGGTGTTAATGATGCTGGAGTTACAGGAAAATATGAGATCCAAGGAGTTGCCTGCTTTGTGGGTGGGAGGCATGGCAGTGGGAGTCAGGTCAAACGATTGTAGGAGGGAGACCACTGGGACCGACTGAGATGAGTCGAAGTTGAGGTTGAAGTCGCCCAATAGAAGGAGAGGGGTACCATCTTCCGGTAAGGAGCTTAAAAGCATGTCCAGCTCAACTGGGAAGTGATCGAGGGGACCTGGAGGGCGATAGAGTGTAACAATGGTGAGATTGAAAGGATTAGAGACAGATACTGCGATATATTCGAGAGAGGAGAGTGACAGATCTGGGAGTGGTGTTAAGTTTGTAGCCAATGAAGGAGATGTCATGAGGCCAGTGCCTCCACCCCATCTGGAAGGTCGAGGTGTGTGAGTGAAGTTATAGTTTGTAGATAATGCTGCAGTGTTGATGAGTTATTGGGGGTTATCCAGGTCTCAGTTAGAGCCAGGAGCTGCAGATTTTGACTATGGGCGTAGGCAGTAATGAAGTCAGCTTTCTTGACTGCTGATTGACAATTCCATAAGCCTCCCCGTACTGTGACAGGTATATTAGTGGCTGTAGGAGGGTAGGAGAGATTAGCCGGGTTGCTAGCAAACTGCCGTGGGTGGGTTGAATCTGTTCTGGAGGAGCAGATTGTGGATATAGTTATGAGACACATTTTGGTGTCAAGAGTGGCAAGGAGAAAGGTGAAGGGAGTAGGAAGGGAGCGAGGTAGTAGATGAATAGCAGAGTGGGAGGGAAAGAAGCAATTTTCAGAGTGGAGTGGAGGATAGGACTATGGTGTACGTTTCTCGACGCTTCGCTGACGCCAAGCCAGCAAGCCTTTAAGTCTCTATCACTAATTAGTGCTGTCTAGCACCTGGCCCTTATTGTGTCACTTAACTAAACAAAATGGCCATTTTAAACACGCCCCTTTAATCAAGTCAGCTGGTTTTAAGATTTCACTAATAAACTTAAAATGGCTTACCCTACACTGTAAAAAGTAACCAGCATTTCACAACATTTAACAGTATTATCTTACAGTAACATATTGTAATTAAGGCCTCCTGTAATATCCCAACAAATACATGTAAAAAAGACAGTATCTTTTGATTTCACATTATATTATTCTTATTTCACAATAAAATACCGCAATCAAAATCCTCTGTAATATCACATCAGATGTTGTAATCTCACAATAGCATACCAACATATCACATTATATTATTCTTATTTCACAATAAGATACCGCAATCAAAATCCTCTGTAATATCACATCAGATGTTGTAATATCACAGTAGCATATGAATATTTCACATAATTTATTTATTATTTCACAATAAAATATTGCAATCAAAATCCTCTGTAATATCACATCAGATGTTGTAATCTCACAGTAGCATATCAACATATCACATTATATTATTCTTATTTCACAATAAGATATTGCAATTTTATACAAAACAAGACGAAAGTGTTTCTCTGTAATATCACATCAGATGTTGTAATCTCACAATAGCATATCAATTTATCACATTATATTATTCTTATTTCACAATCAAATATTGTAATTTTATACAAAACAAGACGAAAGTCTTTCTCTGTAATATCACATCAGATGTTGTAATCTCACAATAGCATATCAACATATCACATTATATTATTCTTATTTCACAATAAGATACCGCAATCAAAATCCTCTGTAATATCACATCAGATGTTGTAATCTCACAGTAGCATATGAATATTTCACATAATTTATTTATTATTTCACAATAAAATATTGCAATCAAAATCCTCTGTAATATCACATCAGATGTTGTAATCTCACAGTAGCATATCAACATATCACATTATATTATTCTTATTTCACAATAAGATATTGTAATTTCATACAAAACAAGACGAAAGTGTTTCTCTGTAATATCACATCAGATGTTGTAATCTCACAATAGCATATCAATTTATCACATTATATTATTCTTATTTCACAATAAAATATTGTAATTTTATACAAAACAAGATGAAAGTCTTTCTCTGTAATATCACATCAGATGTTGTAATCTCACAATAGCATATCAATTTATCACATTATATTATTCTTATTTCACAATAAAATATTGTAATTTTATACAAAACAAGATGAAAGTGTTTCTCTGTAATATCACATCAGATGTTGTAATCTCACAATAGCATATCAATTTATCACATTATATTATTCTTATTTCACAATCAAATATTGTAATTTTATACAAAACAAGACGAAAGTCTTTCTCTGTAATATCACATCAGATGTTGTAATCTCACAATAGCATATCAACATATCACATTATATTATTCTTATTTCACAATAAGATACCGCAATCAAAATCCTCTGTAATATCACATCAGATGTTGTAATCTCACAGTAGCATATGAATATTTCACATAATTTATTTATTATTTCACAATAAAATATTGCAATCAAAATCCTCTGTAATATCACATCAGATGTTGTAATCTCACAGTAGCATATCAACATATCACATTATATTATTCTTATTTCACAATAAGATATTGTAATTTTATACAAAACAAGACGAAAGTGTTTCTCTGTAATATCACATCAGATGTTGTAATCTCACAATAGCATATCAATTTATCACATTATATTATTCTTATTTCACAATAAAATATTGTAATTTTATACAAAACAAGATGAAAGTATTTCTCTGTAATATCACATCAGATGTTGTAATCTCACAGTAGCATATCAACATATCACATTATATTATTCTTATTTCACAATAGAATATTGTAATTTTATACAAAACAAGACAAAAGTCTTTCTCTGTAATATCACATCAGATGTTGTAATCTCACAATAGCATATCAACATATCACATTATATTATTCTTATTTCACAATAAGATACCGCAATCAAAATCCTCTGTAATATCACATCAGATGTTGTAATCTCACAGTAGCATATGAATATTTCACATAATTTATTTATTATTTCACAATAAAATATTGCAATCAAAATCCTCTGTAATATCACATCACATTTTTTTATCTCACAGTAGCATATGAATATTTCACATAATTTATTTATTATTTCACAATAATATATTGTAATTTTATTAAAAAAAACAAGACAAAAGTCTTTCTCTGTCATATCACATCAGATGTTGTAATCTCACAATAGCATATCAACATATCACATTATATTATTCTTATTTCACAATAAGGTGTTATAAGTGGTTGCTAGGGTGTTTCTAGGTGGTTGCTGTTATGGGTGGTTGCTAGGGTGTTTCTAGGTGGTTGCTAGGGTGTTATAAGTGGTTGCTAGGGTGTTTCTATGGTTGCTAGGGTGTTATAAGTGGTTGCTAGGGTGTTTCTAGGTGGTTGCTAGGGTGTTATAGCTGGTTGCTAGGGTGTTTCTAGGTGGTTGCTAGGGTGTTTCTATGGTTGCTAAGGTGTTATAAGTGGTTGCTAGGGTGTTTCTAGGTGGTTGCTAGGGTAATTATGGGTGGTTGCTAGGGTGTTTCTAGGTGGTTGCTAGGGTGTTATAAGTGGTTGCTAGGGTGTTTCTAGGTGGTTGCTAGGGTGTTTCTAGGTGGTTGCTAGGGTGTTATGGGTGGTTGCTAGGGTGTTTCTAGGTGGTTGCTAGGGTGTTATAAGTGGTTGCTAGGGTGTTTCTATGGTTGCTAGGGTGTTATAAGTGGTTGCTAGGGTGTTTCTAGGTGGTTGCTAGGGTGTTATAGCTGGTTGCTAGGGTGTTTCTAGGTGGTTGCTAGGGTGTTTCTATGGTTGCTAGGGTGTTATAAGTGGTTGCTAGGGTGTTTCTAGGTGGTTGCTAGGGTGTTTCTAGGTGGTTGCTAGGGTGTTATGGGTGGTTGCTAGGGTGTTTCTAGGTGGTTGCTAGGGTGTTATAAGTGGTTGCTAGGGTGTTTCTAGGTGGTTGCTAGGGTGTTTCTAGGTGGTTGCTAGGGTGTTATGGGTGGTTGCTAGGGTGTTTCTAGGTGGTTGCTAGGGTGTTATAAGTGGTTGCTAGGGTGTTTCTAGGTGGTTGCTAGGGTGTTATATATGGTTGCTAGGTTGTTTCTAGGTGGTTGCTAGGGTGTTATAAGTGGTTGCTAGGGTGTTTCTATGGTTGCTAGGGTGTTATAAGTGGTTGCTAGGGTGTTTTTAGGTGGTTGCTAGGGTGTTATGGGTGGTTGCTAGGGTGTTTCTAGGTGGTTGCTAGGGTGTTATAAGTGGTTGCTAGGGTGTTTCTAGGTGGTTGCTAGGGTGTTTCTAGGTGGTTGCTAGGGTGTTATGGGTGGTTGCTAGGGTGTTTCTAGGTGGTTGCTAGGGTGTTATAAGTGGTTGCTAGGGTGTTTCTAGGTGGTTGCTAGGGTGTTATAAGTGGTTGCTAGGGTGTTTCTAGGTGGTTGCTATGGTGTTATAAGTGGTTGCTAGGGTGTTTCTAGGTGGTTGCTAGGGTGTTATAAGTGGTTGCTAGGGTGTTTCTAGGTGGTTGCTAGGGTGTTATATGTGGTTGCTAGGGTGTTTCTAGGTGGTTGCTAGGGTGAAAAGCATGGTGAAGAGGTCGTGACCCGGGTGGGCGGGGTCTGCCATGATCTTCCTCGCCCTCCTCAAGGCCCTGGAGGAATGTAGGAACTTGAGGGAGGGAAGGGGGCAGCCGATCACACTCTCCGCTGATCGTATCACCCGCTGCAGCCTTGTCCCTGACCGTGGCTGCAGGGAACCAGGTGATGATGGAGAGGGTGAGGATGGACTGGATGATGGCAGTGTAGAACTGGACCATCATAGTCCTCTGCAGCCTAAACTTCCCTAACAGGGGAGCCTATATCATTGGGACAGGTCTCTGCTCATCAGCAAGGAAAGGTACTGCTTTGGGGAGAAAGTATATCATCTATCACTACTGCCACCAGGTGTGGGAGGGTGCGGGTAGTATTAGGAGAAGTGTGGGTGTGTGGGGAATTACTGCGAGTCGCCCTGGAGGGCAAGAAGGACCAGCTCACTACCCCTAGGTTAGTAAATCCTATAGGCCCCATCCACCACTCTGCTAAAGCTCCACTCTACTCCTGCACTAAAGTCAGGGATTCAGTTGGACTCAGATCTGCATGCTGCGTTCCCCCTACCTGGTGAACGTTCATAGGGATAATCCACCCTGCTACACAAACATCTCAAAACAAACTGGTCAGACTACATGCTTGACCTTACTCCTAGAACCCACCTCACCCCTGCCCACTTTGACAACCTAGGATGGCTTAGAGACGACAGAGTACATCAACATGCAATGGGCCTGGTACCCAGATTCGGCTCAATCAGGGACTAAACATGTTTCGCAATTATGCCAGATCAATGTGGAACGCCCTACCCAAAGCTGTAAAGGAATGTGAATCACTACCCACTTTCAAAACCACTCTCAAAGAACACCTATACGGGAGACTGCAATTCGAAACTGGCCCCTGTAAATGTCCTAACCCAACCCCCTCCAATGTACAGTAAATTACCAAACATGGTTTTGTCAATATTCCAATGTGCTTGTATACAGTTGTACAGTGTCCACCCACCCCTCCTATACCCAACCTACCCAACCCCCCCACCCCACCCACCCAACCATCTCCAATGTACAGCCCCCCCCCACCCCACCTAATGTACGGTTTCATAAATGTATAGATGTAGCAGTACTGTCTGTATGTCATGTATGTGTGTGTGTGTGTGTGTGTAAATGAATGAACCGAAATATGTAGTTTGCTGATAGATACACAAAATGGGTTTATTTATGTTGATTTAATTTGGTTGTGTTGATGTTTCCATTTTTGCAAAATGCATATTCTGTTTGTTTTACACAATAAGTCTATTGGTGTGTTGTGTGTGTGTAAGGGCAGGTGTAGAAGATTTTTTCTTCTTCCTGTTCCTTTCGGCCATGGTATTTGGTGAATTATATGTACTGTTGGACTGTGGTAATTCCATGTACGAATAAATAAATGATGATGACGATGTATGTCCTGATGAATTGAAAGGTTATGGGGGACCCTGATGTAAACAAGACGAAAGTCTTTCTCTGGTCTGCATCCCCTTAACAATTGTGTGTATTGAGCTGTACTGTATTGTACCCATTCTGCAATCTGTTAATAAAGTTTTCAATCAATCAATCAATCAATCAATCAATCAATCAATCAGTACCCGTTCTGCACCTGCGTATTGGGGGCCACTATATAATGCATGATTAGGAGACATGTTGAGACTTGTCTAGGCTGCCTGCACACACACCAGCTTCCTGGGCGGGCGCCTCCCAGAATGCACTACACCTGTACCTTGCCTCCCAGAATACCTGCACCTTCCTCCATTGTTGTATCAGCGTGTGCTGTATCTCTGCATCGTTAATCGACAATAAAACGTGAGTATATAGTGCATGATAAAGTCGATGGTGGATATTATTCTGTATCTATGATTTCGATTGCAAACGCCAGCGGAGTAGTGCTGTGTTCGTTTTTTACATGGTTATGCGTTTTTACACGTTATGTGTGCCTGCTGCTAATGTTAGCTGTTAGCTATGTCTGACCTCTGTTGGGTAATGCAACGTTGCCTACCAAACAACGGGACCACTGTGTTTTTTTTTTATATTGCTCCTGGCTGTTCAAACTAATTTTACCGTGTGAAAGAGGGGAAAGTTGGTTCATTTCCACAAACTACCAGTGAAAAAGTGTTGTTCTGAACTGGAGCTATAGTATAGCCAGCCATTTAGCTACCTGGCTACCTATATAGCTTCAGTTCAGCTAACTAGCTACATGCAGCATTTAGCCAGTGATGGGCAAGCTACTTGGAAAATGTAGTAAGCTACACTAGTTACTCTCGATTAAATATAGCTCAACTACAATGGAAGCTATCCCCAGATAAATGTAGCAAGCTACACTACAAAAATAGCACACTACTTTTTTTTTTTTTTTTTACTTTACTTTATGATCAGGTTTCCACCAAACAAATACAGTAGGCAGGCAAAAGAAAGTTCAGTTTGTTTATGAAACAAGCCCTCGGTCTGGCTTTTTGTGTCATCATTTTAACATGAACTTGTATTATGTACAAAATGTTAATAAAGTATGAGGAAATAACTGTGGAAACGTAATAAATAAAAGGCCAAATCAATCAAATAAACACTAAAATATATACTCTCTCTATTGGAATGGAGACTTTTCAGCACAGGATAAACTGCCCACTTTATCAACCAAAACTTCTTCAATATCAGAATTTTAACTAATAATAACTGTCTTACTGAATTTTACTATTATGCTACCATGTCTATACTACCACCAACTATGCTGTCTATACTACAGTATGTACTCGGAGTATAACACTCAAGCTCGACACTGCTAGACAAACAATACTAATTTATAGACTATTTGTTTCCTGTGCAGTACACCTGAGATTAATCACCTCATGCAGTACTGTTTGACATGAATTTATGCGTCGTTCCCTGTGTTTTTTTTCTGTCCTAGGGCCTGCCTACTGATTGCCTATGCCTGAATCTTTCCAGCCGACAAGGCGTACAGGACAGTAATCTGCACTGACGTCTCCCCAGATCCATGCACGGATTGCTTCTTGGTTGTATAGGTAGGCCTATATGCAACACAGATCGTAGTTTATAGACTATATTTGTTTCCTGTGCAGTACACCTGAGATTAATCACCTCATGCAGTACTGTTTGACATGAATTTATGCGTCGTTCCCTGTGTTTTTTTTCTGTCCTAGGGCCTGCCTACTGATTGCCTATGCCTGAATCTTTCCGGCCGACAAGGCGTACAGGACAGTAATCTGCACTGACGTCTCCCCAGATCCATGCACGGATTGCTTCTTGGTTGTATAGGTAGGCCTATATGCAACACAGATCGTAGTTTATAGACTATATTTGTTTCCTGTGCAGTACACCTGAGATTAATCACCTCATGCAGTACTGTTTGACATGAATTTATGCGTCGTTCCCTGTGTTTTTTTTCTGTCCTAGGGCCTGCCTACTGATTGCCTATGCCTGAATCTTTCCGGCCGACAAGGCGTACAGGACAGTAATCTGCACTGACGTCTCCCCAGATCCATGCACGGATTGCTTCTTGGTTGTATAGGTAGGCCTATATGCAACACAGATCGTAGTTTATAGACTATATTTGTTTCCTGTGCAGTACACCTGAGATTAATCACCTCATGCAGTACTGTTTGACATGAATTTATGCGTCGTTCCCTGTGTTTTTTTCTGTCCTAGGGCCTGCCTACTGATTGCCTATGCCTGAATCTTTCCGGCCGACAAGGCGTACAGGACAGTAATCTGCACTGACGTCTCCCCAGATCCATGCACGGATTGCTTCTTGGTTGTATAGGTAGGCCTATATGCAACACAGATCGTAGTTTATAGACTATATTTGTTTCCTGTGCAGTACACCTGAGATTAATCACCTCATGCAGTACTGTTTGACATGAATTTATGCGTCGTTCCCTGTGTTTTTTTTCTTTCCTCTTGCCTCCCTCCCTTGTCCTAGGGCCTGCCAACTGATTGCCTGCCTGAATCGTTCCGGCCGACAAGGCGTACAGGACAGTAATCTGCACTGACGTCTCCCCAGATCCATGCACGGATTGCTTCTTGGTTGTATAGGTAGGCCTATATGCAACACAGATCGTAGTTTATAGACTATTTGTTTCCTGTGCAGTACACCTGAGATTAGCCTATAGTATACGTTCATAATCTGCATGCAAACTGTAATCTCTCCTTTCTCTGGTTTCCTTTTTTCTAGGTCATCAGAGAGGTCTTTAACATACAGTATCCTGTTCAGTGGCATCTTGTTCAGTGAGGCAGCCAGGCTAACCAGTGTTCAGTGTGAGGCAGATGTAATGATTGGGTAGGTAACTATAGCACGCACAACAATGTTCCACTGTAAATATATTCGATGTCAGCATGTGTCTGAGAGTGTGCATACCTTTGTCCAGCACGCGCAGCTCCACAGTAACGCCCCCAATTATCTTTATCAGTGCGGGATACCTGACTGCTCACAGAGGTTCAGAAAACACGCAGCACTGAGATCTCATATATATAGGCTGCATAGGTGCTACCTGCAAGCTGGTCAGCCGCCTAGACCTCCTAGATCAGCTCTACCACCTGACACATCCTTGAAATGTGTGCTTGAGGCTTGTGCATTTAAGTGTGACACTTTAGCCTCTCTTATCAAGCATTTGAAGACACACATAAAGGGAGGAATGGAATCGCCATGTCCATTTAGAGGTTGTGATTGCAGGTTCACAAACGTAATGACTTTTGCTTCACATATTTCCAGGAAACACAAGGATTCAGTTTTAGATGACTTGGTACTAGACAAGTCTACAGAGTCATTGCCAGAACCCAGTCAGACGTATTCAGAAGCTGCTGGTGAACATGATGAACCAGAAGTGCCATTAGCTGTGGACGAAACCCTTTTTTTACATAACCTTACACTTTTCTATTTGAAATTGCAATCTAAGCTACTCTTACCGGCAAGCACCATACAAACCATTATTGAGGACTTTCAAATTGCTCATGAACTTGGCCTGTCTCATACACTTAACGTTCTGAGTGAGAAATTGAAGAAACTTGGAATCCCTCAGGCCACTATAAGCAGCATGGTTGATGAAGTGAACAGAGATGATCTACTCACACTTTTTAACAAGGGAAGACTCAGTACAGATACAAAGAGGAAGTCTGCTTTTAAAGAGTGTTTCAACCATGTTCATCCCGTGCCTTTGCTCTTGGGCAATGATGAAAATGACAAAGAATGCTTTGCTCAGTATGTACCTATACATGAGGCATTGGTGACACTGTTCAAAAACGAGTCTCTACGAGAACAGTATAACATGACACGTTTGCAGCAATCTACTGATGCTGTCTATCAGGATGTCAAGGATGGAGAAGGATTTCAAAGTAATCCAATGTTGAAAGCTGACCCTTCCTCACTTGGTTTGATACTGTACCAAGATGCCTTCGAGGTTGTTAATCCACTGGGCTCAGGGAAGAAAAAGCACAAGGTCTTAGCTGTTTACCTAACCCTGACTGACATCTTGCCTCACAATAGATCTTCTATAGATCAAATGCAACTTGTTCTCTTATGTAGGGAGCAGGACTTTAAGTATTTTGGGCTAAAAAAGGTTTTTGCACATCTGATTGAGGACCTCAAAATCCTGGAGGAGAGAGGTGTAGTCATATCTGATGGCACTGTACTAAAGGGCTCTTTGGTTGCCATTGCAGGAGACAACTTAGGATCCCATTCTATTGGGGGATTTTTAGAAAACTTCAGTCGATCTAAATATTTTTGTCGCTACTGTCAGGTACAGAGAGAGGATTTTGTGAAGAATCCAGTGTTGTGTGGTGCCACAAGAACGGTCCAATCATACACAAGTAATTTGCAAGACCTGGAAACTAGTACCACAGACTCTGTATGCGGTATCAAGTTTGACTCTCCTTTCAACCAGCTTTCTCATTTCCATGTTTGCCAGCCTGGCCTCCCACCATGTCTAGGCCATGATTTATTTGAGGGAGTCATGGCTTATGACCTTCCTTTATATATTCGCCATTTAGTCCAGGAGAATCATTTTACTTACCTGCAGTTAAATCGGTGCAAAAACAAGTTCCGATATGAAGGGAACGATGGTAGGGACAAACCAGCAGACCTCTCTCCCAGCAGTGACAAACTAAGTGGGCATGCAGTTCAAAACTGGTGTTTCCTTAGATTACTCCCTCTCTTGGTGGGTGGCAGGATTAAAGATCCCTGTGACAATGAGGTGTGGCAGCTCATTTTGCAGCTGAGAGAGATGGTTGAGCTTATCTGTGCACCAGTCATTACAGAAGGCCAGGTAGCATATCTGAAAGTCATCACAGAGGAGTACATATGCAACAGGAAAAGGCTCTTCCCCAATGCCCCCCTGAGGCCAAAGCATCACTATATTGGCCATTATCCAGATCTAATCATCCACTTTGGCCCACTTATTCGCCTGTGGACTCTGCGGTTTGAAAGCAAACACACTTTTTTCAAACAGTGTGCCAGAAAATTGCACAATTTCAAAAATCTGTGCAAAACACTAGCAGAGAGACACCAACTCCTCCAGGCCTACCTGAGTGCGGGAAACTTGTTTCCTCCTGTTATACAGGTAGAGAAGGGGACTGCCTTTTATTTGGATGATTACAACAACAAGATCAGGGCATCTGTAGCCAGTTGTCAATTTGAGTCTCAGTCTGCAGTGGCTTGTAACAATGTTACAGTCAAAGGCACAGACTACAGAAAGGGGATGTTCATCTTGTTTGGGAACAGTGATGAAGGACTTCACATGGGGAAGATTATGCTGGTCATTGTTGCCCAAAACTCTGTCCACTTTGTCTCAGAGAAACACATTTGTGTGAAGTTGATTGACATGGGTGTGTACTGTGACTTAGGAGTGGCCCAAAAGGATTACGTGTGCATTAAGCACAAAGATTTACTGGACTACTATCCTCTTCCAGCATACAACGTGCACGATCAGATGCTTATTGCGCTCCACCATTCTTTTCCAGGAGCAGTTTAAACAGGAAAGGGAGGATATGACAGACGTGAGGACAGACGTAAGTGGAGCAGGATATCAAGTAACCTTAAGATAGTTGATTTTGTATTGTTGATTGTATAGCGAGCACATGTTGGCAGTTAACCGCATATAGTGCACTGCAAACAGACAAGTAGGGAATATGCACAAACTGATTCATGATTGACCCTAATCAATGAGACTAGGTAATGGAAGATATAAAGGAAGCAGTTTGGTCATATTTACCGGGCCTCCCTGATGACTTACTGACCACCCTACTTGAGGATCTTGGAGTGGAGAGTGTCGAAGATCTGGCCTTAATGGAGAGGGTGGATCTGGTCCGACACCTCAAACCAATCCAGTGTCGGAAGCTGATGGATGGTCTTAAGAAAGGTAAATTCATATTTAGACTTGCGTGACACTTGGAACTATGCCCTTGGAACATTGGCATAACTATTTTTGTCCCTTCTAGGGTTAGTAACCCTTAATATGGAGGTGCTCCCTCCCCATCCAATTGCTTCAAGTTCCCCAACACATCCAATTGCTTCAAGTTCCCCAACAACGAGCTCTGTGAACACTCTGTCCTCTCCGAACACCTCTATGCAATCTCTGTTGTGCAGCCCCCCAAGCACTCCAAACTCTTCACAGCCTGGCAGCGCATGGCATGTAGACTTTTGTGTCAACTGGAACCGGATGTCAACAGCCATTCAACGTGCAGTGGAAAAAGAACAGAGACCAAAGCCAGATGAGAGAAGGGCCTTTGTGAACGCTTTGGTGGATCAGATGATGGAGCACGAGCACAACCCAACCAGAACCACGTGCCTCAGTATCGTCCGAACAATTGTCAGGAGCCATCCTGACACCTTTGCTGACATTAGCAGGCGAGGTGAAATGGTTGGAGACGGATGCCACTCTCTTCTCCAACAAGTAAAAACAAGAGTGGAGTATAAAAGCAGGAACAACACTCTGGCTAGACGCCGCAGAGGCAGAGAGGAAAGACGGCCCACTGGCGTGGCAGGAGAGTCCAGGCTGACGAGAGGTCCTGTTGACCAATACGGGTAGGGGTGGCAAAACAAACGGCGCCAGTGTCCTCTCCATTCACGCTCGCAGCAATTAGGGGTTAAAGTGGCACTGCCAATGCTCGACTAACTTAGGTTATTTGGATTGAATGTTTAAATTATGTGTAGATTTTTTTTTAATATAATTTCTAGGGCTGTCCCTGACTAAGGATTTGGATAGTCGACTATGATTGGCCAAAATGTGCAGTTAGTCGCCTTTTTTCTTTTGGAAAGAATGATAAAAAAATATATATATTATAATTTTTCTTTTTTTATGTATTCCACTAAGAGGTTGCCTATGATTCCTTCCTATCCCTAGGTGTGTGAGGTGGGGCCCAGCAAGCTTACCGGACGGGGAGACAGAGGAAACCATGGCGGCTTTGAAAAGGGATCTGCGGAACATCTACTCAGGCATGCAATCTACTTTACTTTTGGTGAATTGACACCATGAATAAATATCCCACATTAAGCAAAAAGGCCACTTTAATATTCAGAATGAGTAATACAATTAAAGGTTTGCCACTCAAATTCCCAGATGTGGCAACATCAAATCTAATTGTTGTTACTTGGTTTGTATGTCTGTACACAGAGGAAGGGATGGGTGGGACAGCGAGAGCAGAACTTCTGATGGAGAGGACCTACGTCATCCTGCGGCGTTACTTGAATAAAATGCCTCCACCAACGATGGTGGCGGTCAAAGAAGAATGGCCTTTTCTCTTCTCTCAGACGGGGCTTTTCTCCCACTTTGGCCTCCTGACAGACACCGATGTCCTTCAAAAGATCAAAGATGCCCTGTGTCATCGAGGACGGACCATCCTGCAGTTCTGCCAGAAACTGGACAACCCGAAGATCAGGGATGTTCTGGCCAGATATCATCCAGAGGTTTCGGAGATCAGTGCCTGCATCGTCCTGCTCCTTATGGTGTACTTCAAGGAGCCTACGGAGAAACTACTGCTCGAAGTTGATGTACGTTTATTTAAATATTAAAATATTTGAAATGCGAGTGATTACATTAGGGGCGACTGAAGCTCAGTTGGTAGAGATGGTCGTTCATCGACCGTAGGGTTGGTGGTTCGAATCCTGGCTCTGACTGTCCGCATGTCGGAAGTGTCCTTGAGCAAGACACTTAACCCCCAAGTTGCTCCAAATGGGCCGAGCTGATGTGTGGTGAGCTGTAGTGCGTGGATTAGCTTATCTTCATCCTTTCATAATGTTAAATCTGCTATTGTGTGTTACTTTGTTGCAGACCTGTGCCACTGTTGCTGATGTGAATACTGCAGCACTCCCAAGCACCCCCTGTTTGATAATTCAAGGTAATAATGTTCAGGGATGAGCTTGTGTTCCTTTGCATCGAGGGGGAAAATCTGACCGAAGGCAGTTTGTGATACGGCACACATATGACGCTTATAAATAATATCCTGAGCTGGCATGTCTCATGTTCAACTTTGTCAGTGCTGTAAAGTTGAAACCTTTTTAAATCTTAGACAAACAAAACACTTTGCTTTCATGAAATATTGTAAGCCGTCATTTGAGGCTTTATAAAAGCAGCACAATGAACACAAATCTGTCAGTGCGACCTCATCTTAAATAAGAGACAGCATTGCTTGTTGTAAGAGAGGCAGAGTTGATTTGGCAAAAATATATATATATATATATGCATTTTTCTTTTTCTTTTTAATAATCAAATTTTATTTTCATATTCAAATCCCATGCCCATCGAACAAAGCTTTGAAGTATTTAAGACAGCCTTAGTTCTGTGTCATGTCCTTGCAGGAATGTATACCTATCCACAACAACGCATGACGGGGTATCTGTTCATTTCAGGTGACGCAATGCAGCCTTCTGGATGGATGCTATCCATCGAGGGAGAAGTTGTGATGGGCCCACACCCATTATTTTTGCATGGGGTAGCTGCTTTATTCACCAGCTACTATGTCTTCAACCTGGAGTATCCTTCCGTTGGATCATCCACACTTGAGTTCATCCAAAGGTATTTTAACACTCTGAACACATGATCAATGTCATCAGTAAGACTTATCATGCAAAGACTATCTGGCTATTAAGTCCATGCCTTTCTACAGAGGCCATAAAGTAGATTAAATGCTTTGAGTATGAAGCCTGGAACCAACTATGTGAATTGGGACCACACCATCACTTGATGTTGCTGCTATCTTGTTAAGAAATTGACATAATGGTTTAATTCACATTATAGTATGGCTTCAAAATTCGGATGAGTAAACATTATGTTAGAGGTACCATGAAAAAACACAGGTGAGCACCTTGATAAATGCTGAGTCTATTTAAAACTGAAACGTATCTTTGCTTATTAACAGGTTCTTCTTGGGCATCAACCCGGAGAAAGGCTCCAGGGCAAAGAAGCGAAGCGCCATCAACCCTCAAGTGACCACCCTTTTTCGTAAGCTCATAGACTTTGAATGGTCTGCATCTGCATAGACAATCGTCCTTCTCCTGTCGTCCCCTGACGTGAACACCCTTCTTCGTAAGTAAGCTCATAAACTTTGGTCTGCAAAGACAATTGTCCTTCTCCTGTCGTCCCCTGACGTGAACACCCTTCTTCGGAAGCTCATAGACTTTGAATGGTTTGCAAAGACAATTGTCCTTCTCCTGTCGTCCCCTGACGTGAACACCCTTCTTCGGAAGCTCATAGACTTTGAATGGTCTGCATCTGTATAGACAATCGTCCTTCTCCTGTCGTCCCCTGACGTGAACACCCTTCTTCGGAAGCTCATAGACTTTGAATGGTTTGCAAAGACAATTGTCATGCTCCTGTCGTCCCTGCGCCTCTTTTGTTATTTTGAGTGCCTCTTTTGTTCTTTTGAGTGAGTGCATAAAGTGTATTCATTAGTTCCATTTTCGGGTAAGACCTGGAAGTACTAGTTTCATGGCGACAGTGGCTCGGGAGGTAGAGCAGTCGTCTGGCAATCCGGAGATTCCCGCTCCTCCCCGGGCAGCGTGTCGATGTGTCCTTGAGCAAGACACTTAACCCCTACATGCTCCCGTCGGTGTGTGAATGGGTAAAATGTGCACAAATTGTAAAAAAAAGAAAAAAAACAGCCATTTACCATTTTACTTACGAATATTATTACTTTGTCTTAGTTTTGCCGTTTTGAGCAGTGTTGACCAGCAGTTTATAAAATAATATTTAAAATGTTTATTAGCAACGCCGAGCTTTCAAACCATTGCGTTTCTCTGTACGAAACTCTCGTGCAACTGTGTACCTTTGAATTTTCTCTGTGATACTTGTACAACGAGCGTTTCGCAGAGGACCAGTTCTTCAGAGTTAATATGGGATTTTCCTATGGGTCAAATGTGCACAAATTGTAAAAAAGAAAACAGCATTTACCATTTCAAGAATAAGAATATAATTCTTTGTAATATAATTATTTGTAATAATTCTGTCTTTTGACAATAAAATCCCATAATTAACTCTGAAGAACTGGCGAAACGCTCGTCGTACAAGGTGCATCAGTCAGCTAAAGCCGTTTTGAGCAGTGTTGACCAGAAGTTTATAAAATAATATTTAAAATGTTTATTAGCAATGCCGAGCTTTCAAACCATTGCGTTTCTCTGTCTGAAACCCTCATGCAACTGTGAGTACCTTTGAATTTTCTCTGCGATACTTGTACAACAAGCGGGATTTTCCTATGGGTAAAATGTGCACAAATTGTAAAAAAGAAAACAGCCATTTACCATTTCAAGAATAAGAATATAATTCTTTGTAATAATTCTGTCTTTTGACAATAAAATCCCATAATTAACTCTGAAGAACTGGCGAAACGCTCGTCGTACAAGGTGCATCAGTCAGCTAAAGCCGTTTTGAGCAGTGTTGACCAGAAGTTTATAAAATAATATTTAAAATGTTTATTAGCAATGCCGAGCTTTCAAACCATTGCGTTTCTCTGTCTGAAACCCTCATGCAACTGTGAGTACCTTTGAATTTTCTCTGCGATACTTGTACAACGAGCGGGATTTTCCTATGGGTAAAATGTGCACAAATTGTAAAAAAGAAAACAGCCATTTACCATTTCAAGAATAAGAATATAATTCTTTGTAATAATTCTGTCTTTTGACAATAAAATCCCATAATTAACTCTGAAGAACTGGCGAAATGCTCGTCGTACAAGGTGCATCAGTCAGCTAAAGCCGTTTTGAGCAGTGTTGACCAGAAGTTTATAAAATAATATTTAAAATGTTTATTAGCAATGCCGAGCTTTCAAACCATTGCGTTTCTCTGTCCGAAACCCTCATGCAACTGTGAGTACCTTTGAATTTTCTCTGCAATACTTGTACAACAAGCGTTTCGCAGAGGACCAGTTCTTCACAGTTAATATGGGATTTTCCTATGGGTAAAATGTGCACAAATATGTAAAAAAAGAAGAAAAAAAAGCAGCCATTTACCATTTTACTTACGAATATGATTACTTTGTCTTAGTTTTGCCGTTTTGAGCAGTGTTGACCAGCAGTTTATAAAATAATATTTAAAATGTTTATTAGCAACGCCGAGCTTTCAAACCATTGCATTTCTCTGTTCGAAACTCTCGTGCAACTGTGAGTACCTTTGAATTTTCTCTGCGATACTTGTACAACGAGCGTTTCGCAGAGGACCAGTTCTTCAGAGTTAATATGGGATTTTCCTATGGGTAAAATGTGCACAAATTGTATATAAAAGAAGAAAGAAAACAGCCATTTAACATTTCAAGAATAAGAATATAATTCTTTGTAATATAATTCTGTCTTTTGACAATAAAATCCCATAATTAACTCTGAAGAACTGGCGAAACGCTCGATGTGCAAGGCGCATCAGTCAGCTAAAGCCGTTTTGAGCAGTGTTGACCAACAGTTTATAAAATAATATTTAAAATGTTTATTAGCAACGCCGAGCTTTCAAACCATTGCGTTTCTCTGTCCGAAACTCTTGTGCAACTGAGTACCTTTGAATTTTCTCTGCGATACTTGTACAACGAGCAGGATTTTCCTATGGGTAAAATGTGCACAAATTGTAAAAAAGAAAACAGCCATTTACCATTTCAAGAATAAGAATATAATTCTTTGTATATAATTACTTGTAATAATTCTGTCTTTTGACAATAAATGCCGGCTTACCTCGTGTAATTATTTGTAATAATTCTGTCTTTTGACAATAAATGCTGGCTTACCTCATGTAATTATTTGTAATAATTCTGTCTTTTGACAATAAATGCCGGCTTACCTCGTGTAATTATTTGTAATAATTCTATGTCTTTTGACAATAAATGCTGGCTTACCTCATTTGTGCGTTTGGACTGTTGTTTTTAATGTACAATAGCCTACGTGCATTTTTGAAGTCCAGCGCAGTATACTTCCTGGCAGAAGCTCACACTTTGGTTTTCTGTCATGATTAATCACGTCATCCAATAGTATTTGACAGGAAACTATTGTATGAGCTTCCTCCAGAAGTATACTGGAGCTGGGGACTATACAGTTATGCATACCATTGTAAATTGACTGTTATTTTGACAAATTATATAATATAATAATTATTATTATTCAATTATTTTGTTGGCAAGTCTGAAAAGTAATGCAAAAGACTTGCCAACAAAATAATTGAAAAATAATAATTATTATATTATATAATTTGGCAAAATAACAGTCAATTTACAATGATAGACATGCATAACTCTATAGTCCCCAGCTCCAGTATACTTCTGGAGGAAGCTCATACAATAGTTTCATGTCAAGATACAATAGGATGACGTGATTAAACACAACAGGAAACCAAAGTGTGACCTTCAGGAAGTGTACTGGAGCTGGACTACAAAAATACATGTAGGCTATTGTAAATACACAATACATTGTTGTAATATATATACAACAAAATAATGTGATATTACAGTAATTTCTTACAATTTGATGTTGTGAAGTCACAATACATTGTTGTAATATATATACAACAAAATAATGTGATATTACAGTAATTTCTTACAATTTGATGTTGTGAAGTCACAATACATTGTTGTAATATATATACAACAAAATAATGTGATATTACAGTAATTTCTTACAATTTGATGTTGTGAAGTCACAATACATTGTTGTAATATATATACAACAGAATAATGTGATATCACAGTAATTTCTTACTGTTAGAAGTTGTGAAATTACAACAATGTATTGTACTACCATTACTGTGAAATTACAACACATTGCTGTGAAGCCATTCACAGTAAATTATTGTGAATCTTACTGTAAAAGTCATGCAAAATATTGCCAGTAATTTATTGTAATATCACAGTAATTTCTTACAGTATGAAGTTGTGAAATTACAACAATGTATTGTACTACCATTACTGTGAAAGTACAACACATTGCTGTGAAGCCATTCACAGTAAATTATTGTGAATCTTACTGTAAAAGTCATGCAAAATATTGCCAGTAATTTATTGTAACTTTAGGGTGAAAATTTTTACAGTGTAGGTTTCAGTATAAAGCAATGTTTCTCAGTGAATGTGTCCTGTCCTTCCTCAAGAAGATCTCAGTACAGAGTGATTTCAACACAGACTGGACTGCTGCTTTTAAACAGGAGACAAGGCCTTAATGGCTCACTTAACAAAGCAGTTGCTGCTGGTAAACAGGAAACAGTCCCTTAATGTGTCACTTAACTAAACAAAATAGCAGTTTTAAACATCATCATCATTAGGTGGCTTCTTCGTTCCGAAGGTTGCCTATCACTCTAAATCAAATCAAATCAAATCAAATTTATTTATAAGGCCCGACAACACACGTTAATGTCCCCATGGGCCGTACAGGTCTTCTTTAAACAAGTCAAGAAGAAAACATAACAATAAGTCAAGAACAGAACAAGAACACCATAAGGTCCAAAAAATTTAAGATAAATGCAAATAAATGAAAGAATGCAAGCACTCCCAGACATACCCCACGCGAAGGTAAGGAAAAACTCACTAAAACCTAACAATAGGGAAAAATGCTCCACAGGCAGTGTGGAGGAGAGAAACCTTAGAAGGGCCATTCAAGGGGGGATCTCCCTTCTTAGATGTCGGTGATAGTAGTGTTGCAGACTAACAGTTGGTAAGCACTCTCCAACCCATTCTGTCCCCACTTCTTCTCTCCAACTCCGTGACTCCGCCTCTCACTCTGCTCCAATCACAGACGTCGTCTACCCAGCCTCTTCTTGGTCTTCCACTTCCTCTCTTTCCATCCACCTTCCCCATCACCACCTTCTTGAACATCTCCCCGCTGGATCCTCTCAGAACATGCCCGCACAACTCCATCTTTCTCTTTTTCAACCTCTCCAGCAGCTGTCCTCCTTGCATATCCGCTCTTCTCAGTACCTCCTCATTCTTGATCTTATCCTTCCATGTTATCTTCAGCATCTTCCCCATCGTCCACATTTCAAAAGAGTCTATCATCCTCTTTGCCTCTTCATTCAGCGTCCATGCTTCTGCTCCGTATGAAAAGACTGACATAACATACGTTTCCAAAATCCTGGTCTTCGTTTTCCAACTTATGTTTCTTCTCAATAATTCTTTATGGTTCCAGAATGCGCCCTTTGCAATTCCGGTTCTTCTCTTAATGTCCATGTTAGCTCTTCCACCTTCACTGATCCAACTTCCAAGGTACATGTACTCCTTCACTTGTTCAAGTTTTTCTCCATCCACCTGTATTTTACAAACAGTTCCTGGTGTTTTTTCAATGATCATTACTTTAGTTTTCTTTGTGTTTAGCGACATTCCATAGTTTTTGCATTCGACATTCAGCTTATTCATCATGTCCTGTAGATCTTCTTGACAGTTACAGACTATAGCAGTGTCATCCGCGTATCTTATATTGGTGATGTTCTCTTCGCCAAGTTTTACTCCTTTCCCTCCTCTCAGACCTTTTTTCATCAGTGATTCACTGTACATATTAAAGAGTACAGGGGACAAGATGCATCCTTGTCTTACACCCTTCTCCACTGGGAATTATTCTTCGGTCAGAAACTGGTATTTTGAATTCTTCCATTGTTCTCATCAATGTTGTATGTTCAACTCTGTCGAAGGCCTTCGTGAAATCGATGAAGCAAATATACAGCTTCTTCTGTTGGTCTATCGATTTTCCACCAATGATTCTGAGTTGGCAGATTGCATCTCTTGTTCCTTTTCCTTTGCGAAAACCCATTTGGCTATCCGAGAGCTGATGTTCAATTATGGGTTCTATTCTGTTCTTGATGATTTTCAGGAGTACTTTTGATGCATGATATATCAAACTGATAGTCCTGTAATTGTTGCATTCTGTGGCTCTTCCGGTCTTTGGGATCGGAAGAGCCCCTTTACATGCCCCTTTAATCAAGTCAGCTGGTTTTAAGATTTCACTAATAAACTTAAAATGGCTTACCCTAGGTTTCAGTATAAAGCAATGTTTCTCAGTGAATGTGTTCTGTCCTCCCTCAAGAAGATCTCAGTACAGAGTGATTTCAACACAGACTGGACTGCTGCTTTTAAACAGGAGACAAGGCCTTAATGGCTCACTTAACAAAGCAGTTGCTGCTGGTAAACAGGAAACAGTCCCTTAATATGTCACTTAACTAAACAAAATGGCCGTTTTAAACACGCCCCTTTAATCAAGTCAGCTGGCACTAAAAACAAGATTACAAACATCACAAAACAAACTGGTCAGACTACTGCTTAACCTCACTCCTAAAACCTCACCCCTGCCCACTTTGACAACCTAGGATGGCTTAGAGTAGAAAACAGAGTACAGCAACTTGCAATGGGCCTGGTCTACAAGATACACTACACCACTAAGGTACCCATGTACATGTCAAAATACTTCCCAATGGTCAGTGAATACCTCAACCACAACACCAGAGGGAGTTCCACAAATCATGTTCAACCCAGATTCGGCTCAAACAAGGGACTAAACACGTTTTGCAAATATGCCACAACAATGTGGAGCGCCCTACCCACAGTCGTAAAATTATGTGAATCCCTACCCTCCTTCAAAACTACTCTCAAAGAGCACCTACGGAAGGCTGCAATTCAAAACTGGCCCCGGTAAATGTCCAAACCCCCCCCCCACCCAACCCCCTCCAATGTACAGTTTCTTCCCCCTCGAATGTATATATGTATATATTTTATTTTAGGATCTCTGTCTCAGTACTGTATATTTGTATGTCGTGTATGTCATAAATGTCATGATGAATTGAAAATGGGGGACCCTGATGTAAACAAGACGAAAATCTTTCTCTGGTCTGCATCCCCTTAACAATTGTGTGCATTAAGCCGTACTGTATTGTACCCATTCTGCAATCTTTTAATAAAGTTTTCAATCAATCAATCAATCTGTACATACAGAGTTAAGCAAAACATACAGAGTTAAGCAAAAAAAGGCATATAAAACCACACAGCCTATACAATCACAACAATTAGACAAGTAAGGATAACTATAATTCAAAACACGTACAACTTGATTGACAAATGTTGGAGATCATTATCTATTAGCAAATGATCTACGCATAGGTGTCAAACTCATGGCCCGCGGGCCAAATGTGGCCCACCACGTCAAACAGTGACAGAATTAGGACTAAAGATAAATGCAATTTTAGTAACATATAAAATACATGTGATGAAAAAGTAAACAAATAATTAACTGTATTAGACATTTGTTAATGATGAATAGGCTTCACTTCAGATTAGGGCACACAATAGCATCTGCAAATGATTTATAGATGTTTTATGAATGTCTTAACAAATCATTTGTTGAACATGAACAAATAAATGGAGATACAGTATAGTAGTTTTTTCATATCCATTTTTCAAAGCGTCTACAAATGTGTTACTACACATTAAACAACATTATTTAATGATGAACAAATCATTACAAACAATGTTGATAATGAGTTATAAATAATGTAGAACTAATTTGTAAATGTTATACAAATATAGTTATAAATGATTTAATAATAATTTACGAATGTATATAAATGATTTGTTCATGATTAGTTCATTATCTACAAATACCTTATAAATGTATTATAACAGGGTGTTATTATAAAGTGCTACCGACATTTGTAATTTTACTGTTCAAAAAGCTAAGAAAGGGATTAAAAGGAGATGTATTTATATTGTTGGGGATAACTTGTGGAACAATCTTGATATACATTTAAGAACGAGTAATTTGCGTTTGGTTTTCAAACAAATGGTTTGTATAGCTATTTTTTAAGGTTACAAATGGGAGTAATTCTTATTTAGTTATTTGTTGATTTATATATATATATATATATATATATATATATATATATATATATATATATATATATATATATATATATATATATATATATATATATATATTTTTTTTATTGTGTTTTTGGTAGATTTTTATTGTTTTTTACTACCGGGCAGTCCGGTAGAGAGAGAGAGAGGAATAATGGGAGACAGAGCAGGGGAAGACATTCGGCAAAGAACGCCGGGTCCGGGAATCGAACCCGGGTCGGCCGTGCCGCGACGCAGCGCGTTACGTGGTTCGCCACTTGGGCGCCCCGTTGATTTATATTCTTAATTTGTTAAGAATATAGGACAGGCATGTATAAGCATTATGCTGCAGCCTGTACCTTTTCAGTCACTGCCAAAATCAAAGACAGTTGAATGATTGTGCATATTGTATTGATGAATACAATTACTACTACTACTACTAGTCTACTACTACTACCACTACTACTACTACTACTACTACTACTACTACTACTACTACTACTACTACTACTACTACTACTACTACTACCACCACTACTACTACTACTACTACTACTACTACTACTACTACTACTACTACTACTACTACTACTACTACTACTACTACTACTACTACTACTAGCCTACTACTACTACTACTACTACTACTACTACTACTACTAGCCTTCTACTACTACTACTACTACTACTACTACTACTACTACTACTACTACTACTACTACTACTACTACTACTACTACAGCACGGCGACGGCCTGGACAAACAACGCCCGGTCAATCGTTCTGTGGCGGCAATATTCTGCTTCGTCCCATGAAAGCCTGAAAGAGTTGGGAGGAGACAGAGGAGGCCCCTGAATCAACAGCCATTCAATTCAACCCCATGTCCGTCAGAAGAGAGAGGACCCTTCACTTGTCTCACTGTGTTAAAAACAAAACACAAGCCCAGAAACAGAATGGAGCCGGGGAGAGATATTAGTCTTAGGCCCATTTTTATTCTCTTTATATTGGACGTTTTGAAGGGATTTCGGATCAGGGGGGCAAAGTTCTGAAGCAGCTGATGAAGAGTGCACAGAGAGAAGAAGGGGGATGATCACATGGAGGAGGAGACGAAGGCTTTGTTGTGCTCATGCTTAATGAGCTGGAAAGCTCAATTGAACTTCTCTGACTGTGGAAATTGCTGTGAGGCCATCGTAAATTAGCGCCAGTGTGGGAGCTAGCTGGCTGACAGAAAGGGTCTTTGTGCGCTATAAGGCTTCTTCGCAGTCCTGCAGCTACTGATATCTGTTGCAGCCCTGAGAGCAGACAGCATGGCAGGCCGATCTATTTGTACTGTCTCTGTGGCAGTAGAGGAAACTATTTGGCAGGGTTACAGGGGGATGTTTTGGGGGCAGTCCCATTTACAAAACAGTAGGGACATATTCTCCCGGTATTGGGTTACACCCCCCTCCTCCACAATCCACGTCTTCAAGGCTAGAAAATCTGTCTTCAACTTGTCTTCTCCTCACTATCTACTCTCCACTAAATCATCAAGGGATCGTTGTTTCCAGTCTGCATGTTTTTTCTGTGAAAGCTGCAATTGTTCGTATACCACCTAAAACTCAACATTAGAATACATCCTGGTTTCTTAAATGATGGGTCGGGACCTCAAACAGATTGCGGGCTGTCTTCTGGAGGGTCTCCACATGACAACAGCAGTAAGATGTTTGTGATGCGTTTCAATGAGCCTGCGTCCCACAACAAGGAGAAGAAGAAAGGACCAATTTGGGTCTGTGACTTGAAAGCCATGCTTTACATCGTTAGGAAGGACAAAATAACCAGCATTCAAAATTGCCCCACAGTCAGAAACCTTTGTACATTGTGAACATTAGCAACTATCTCCCAAATAAAAAAAAACATGAGAACTGAGGGCAGAATCTGTGATGTCAACAAGATATACAACTAATTGGGGGAGATGGTTAAAGATGACTGTTAAAAGAACCCATGGGAGCTTTTCTGAGGATAAGGATGCATTCTCTGGTTCAGAACTGCAAACACAAAATTAGTCTCATTCGTCACCTCTGCCAAGGAGGTTTTCACCCGTTTGTCTGTGAACAAGATATTTAAAAAGGTTATGGCAGGATTGTTATAGAATTAGATGAAAAGTATCCTCATGATATACCAAAGAAATTATTAGATTTAGGTTGTGATCTGTGTTACTGGTGGTGGTCCTAATCTTATAAATGGTCATTGCATTGCAGCTTTAGTTTAATGTTGTCATATTGGCTTGTTATTGCTTTAAAGGTAGAATCTGTAATGAAGTCAAACAGTGAGTGACCTCTAAGCAAAAGATGACGACATGGTACTGCACTTTGTTTACATTTCTTGTTTTTATCTGATGTTTGGGTTGGATTTCAGTTGGTATATAGATGAGGGGTTGCTACTGCTGGCCACACCTCAGACTCTACCAAGAAGGTCTGGAGAAATTCACAGTATAACAAGTTACTAAAGTAACTCCAATCCATATGTCAGACCAAAACAAAAAAGTAAACAAAGTGCAATACCAAGTCTGGCTCTTTTGCCTATAAAAGGTTGCTGTTTGACGGCATTACTGATTCTACCTTTAAAGAACAATAGGCTACTGGTGTTATTTTAAGTTGTCTACGTTAACACTCTCCTTCACGTTATTCATGGTGGCGTCTGCATACAGTCAGCATAGTTGGAGATACCATTGTTTGTCTTTATACCTTCAGAAGAAGCCATTCATTACAGTATGAATAACAGCTTGCACAGAAAATGACCAGAGTTAGATAATCCATCACGGAAAACATCAATATTTGGCTTCGTCAAAGTTTCTCCATTTGATTGTTATCCCACAGTCATTTTCATATTAGCATGCTAGCATTCAGAGACCTCCGATTGGACCAGCAACCGTGTTCTGTTTTGTAGGCCCTGTCAGGTGCACCTAGGTTCGTGGGACAGTTGGCATATGACTTAAAGATAGGTTCGCAATTCTTCATCCCAGACCTTGTTAAAATGTTGTTCCTCATCATTTATAATAACATCACTGATAGCTATAGAGAGAAACCTACTGCTGCAGCTTCTCTTCAATGCGGCCTCATAGACAACGTTGCAATGATCGCTATGAGCATCAAACCTGCACCGCTCCCCATCCTATCATGCACCGGGCAAATACTGCGGCATGGTCAGTCATGCTGGACCTCCAAAAGGCTTTCGACACTGTCAATCACTCCATTCTGATTGACAAGCTAAAAGCAATTGGTTTTGATAGTTCATCAGTGAGCTGGATGCAATCCTACCTCAGATTCAGATTCCTTTATTAAGCCATTTGTGTAAAAACACAGAGTTCCGGTAAAGACCAGTGCAGTGCAGTGTCATTGTGCCAGTGTCACTTGGGGGCAACTATCGTCCTGTCTCTCTTCTCTCATTCCTTTCTAAAACACTTGAACGTGCTGTATCCAACCAACTTACTGCTTATCTCTTACAGAATGACCTCCTAGACCCTAATCAGTCAGGCTTCCAGACTGGCCACTCCACAGAAACGGCCCTCATTGCGGTCACAGAGGCACTTCACTTAGCAAAACCGAAAGGCCTCTCCTCTGTCCTGATTCTCCTAGACCTATCTGCAGCCTTCGACACAGTCAACCATCAGATCCTTCTCGCGTCCCTCGCAGGAATGGGAGTGGCTGGCTCTGCGCTGACATGGCTAAGATCATACCTCAATGACCGCTCCTACCAAGTGTCATGGAGAGGGACCCTGTCGGCAACCCGCCCCCTGCCGACGGGTGTCCCCCAGGGCTCGGTCCTAGGACCCCTTCTCTTCTCCCTCTACACTAAATCACTGGGTAACATTATCACGTCTCATGGCTTCTCGTATCATTGTTATGCCGATGATACTCAACTCTTCCTCTCCTTCCCTCCCTCAGATATCCACGTCTCTGAGCGGATCTCGGCCTGTCTGTCTGACATCTCCGCCTGGATGACGACCAACCACCTCAAACTGAACCTAAGCAAAACAGAATTGCTCTACCTGCCGGCCAAATCCTCCGCCCTGACTGACCTTTCCATCACAGTCGAGAATGCAGCTGTGGCGGTCGGGCGGCGTAGCGGAGATTCTTGTCTTGACTCCCGGAGTCAGCATTGCCTGCGGCTTGGGCCGATCGTCATACTAACTCGTTTGGCTGAGTTAGCGGCAGGGAAGTCGTGGGTGGTAATCTGGCGTTGTGGACAGCGACACCTACAGGTCAGGTCTGGGCGCCTGCTCAGCGAAAGGCAGGAAGTGGTGAAGGCAGCGTGACCTCTCACACGTTACACTTCACCAATGAGAGTCCTCGCTGCCAGGTGAAAAGAGAGCCGCTGGATGTCTCCGCATGTGTCGGAGGAAGCATGTGGTAGACCTCAGGGTTCCCTTGTACCAACCAGTAGGGGGAACATGCACACAACGACCAGGAAGGGGAGGGGGGGAATTGGCATAACGACTAAATTGGGATGGGAGGAAAAGCATAGAAAATCAGGCAAAAAAAAAAAAGAGAATGCAGCTGTGACCGTGTCCCCGACCGCCAAGAACCTTGGTGTTGTCCTCGACGACCAGTTGAACTTCTCTGCTCACATCTCAGCGACATCCAGAACCTGCAGATTCCTCCTGAGCAACGTCAGAAGGATCCGCCCCTTCCTGACAAAAGAAGCCACCCAACTCCTCGTCCAATCAACAGTCATCTCCTGCCTCTACTACTGCAACGCACTGCTTGCTGGCCTCCCGGCCACTGCCACTAAGCCTCTTCAACTCATTCAGAACGCAGCGGCTCGCCTGATCTCAAACCTACCGAAGTCGGCCCATGTCACCCCACTTCTTAGGGACCTGCACTGGCTCCCCATTGATGCACGAATCCGCTTCAAGGCCCTCGACCTGGCATACCATGCGGCAAAGGGAACCGCTCCTGCCTAACTCCGGTCAATGGTCTCTAACTACACACCCTCAAGACCCCTACGCTCTTCTGGCCGTCTCAAACCTACTCCTATCCGAGCTCCGGGAGGGTCATCAAAGAGAAGTCGTCTATTCTCAGTCCTTGCCCCACAATGGTGGAATGAACTACCCACTCCAGTTAGGACAGCCGTAACCCGTCCAATCTTTCACTGTCGACTAAAGACGCACTACTACTTTTTACTATAATATTTTTTTTATTTAAATTTTTTTTATCTAACCCTAACTAACCTTACTGTCATGCACTTGTCCTAATAAACTAACCTACACTGTAGCACTCAACACTTTGATGAACATTGTTACTCAGCTGATAGAGTTGTGCCCTTCCTGATGACTTGTCGTACAGAACTTGTAAGTCGCTTTGGATAAAAGCGTCAGCTAAATGACTAAATGTAAATGTAAATGTACCTGGATTCCATCCTAGAGGTAAATCTTTCCTGTGACAAAATGGCAACCAATGTAATCAAAAAAGTCGACCAACGAACAAGATTTTTGTACAGGATCTCCTCTCTGGTAAATAAGAATACCTTGAAGACTCTAACAGGAGCACTCGATTGCCGTGGGTATCAGCTGTAAGACGACCAAACATCACCTTCAACAACATTTCCGAAAACATGGTGGTGTGTTCACGGCATTTTCACTCAGGTAAGTTGTAAAAAAAAAATGTTATGTTAACACATGGGTTAACGTTACCCCTTGGTCCGCATACATGAGTAGATTAACGTTAGGAATGCTAGCACCAGCCAGCTAACTTAGCACAACTAACATTGGCTGGCTGCTGTCTTTGTTTTTTTGTATCTTTTTCCCCCTCCATTTTCCTCCGATTTTCTCCCATCCCAATGTTAGTCGTTATGCCAATTCCCAATCCCCTTCCTGGTCGCTGCGCACTTACCCCCCACAGTCGGTCTGGGAGAGTGGAGGCTATCACGTGCTTCCTCCGACACACGTCCAGCCAATCAACCGCTTCTTTTCACCTGGCAGCGCGGATTCTCATTGAGAGGGCGTAGCGTGTGGAAGGATCACACTATCCCACTCAAGTCCTATCCGCGCTTAGCAGGCGCCCCAACCGAACTGTAGGAGTCGCTGTTTACAACGACCCGGACCCACCCCGCCAGCTTCTCCCACCCTCTAATACTGCCAATTGTATTAGTGTGAACGGCCAGCCAAGCTGGTGACAACCCTGGAGCTGTGAGCTGGATTCGAACAGGCGAATCTAGCCGCTCCGGGGTTTGGTGACGAACGCAATCTGTTACGCCGCCTGACCGCCCCCTGGCTGCTGTCTTTGTAATGTCTGTTCTGTTGTGCTTTTTGTTTTATTTGTGGCACAAGAAAAGTAGCTGATGTTCTGTGCCAGCTAATGGGGCTCATAATAAAATCCCAAGTCCTGCATAGCTACATAACTAATCAAAGAAATTGTGTGTTTTTCAGGGAAACAGGCCTATGAAATGTATGAAACCCACCCAGACTGGGCACCTTCTGTAGACCTCGGGCACACAGAGGTCAAAGCAACACACTGAGCGTTTTACCCGGAGAACGAAGAGACAGCAAACTCTGACAGTGGTTAACAGTGCACCTGCTACACCTGCTCCTCCCAGATCAGAGATGGATGAAGCTGCAGCACCAGAAGTAGCTCCACAGAGGTCAGAGGTGGATGAAGCTCCACCACAGGACCACATAGGAGAACAGGAGGAATGCAGTGGGTGTAGCCGTATGCGTGGTGAAATGAAGTCCATGCATGATGAAATAAACTGCGCAGCTTGTTCGAGGAGATTTGGGGAGGGGGGGGCGGGTGTACAAATGTGTTACTGTAGTTACTGCTGTGAAATTCTGTGGCTTGTTACTCTAATAAAGTAAAAAGTCAGTCACTCTTTTGCACATTTGTAGTACAATGCACCTGACATTTTCTGTCTCTCCCTTCTCTAACACACCTGATTCAACTCATCATCTAATTATCCACCCTTTGACTAGGTGAATCAGGTGTGGTGGAGAAGGGAGAGACAGAATGGGAACCCCTGTTCTAGTACAGGAATAAAGTACCACTCTCTGAGGCACCAGTCAGTTGCTTGTGGTCCTGTGGTGGAGCTTCATCCACCTCTGACCTCTGTGGAGCTACTTCTGGTGCTGCAGCTTCATCCATCTCTGGTCTGGGATGAGCAGGTGTAGCAGGTGCACTGTTAACCACTGTTCTTGAGAGGAATGGGATTAATGGTGCCTCAGATACTGGTAGCAGTGGGCTACTGTCGAGGTTAGCCATACATCTCCTGTTGAAACAAGGATTGTTTATTTCATTCAAGGCGAGAGAGGGAGGACTGTATTAAGTACTGGGGGATAAGAATATTGTTTGCAACGTCATCACATTATTAGCACTTATTACATGGCGTTTTCACATTCGCCGAAATGCTTGCTTGTGATTGGTCAATAGCGCGTGTCAGAGGTCCGTTATCACACAATAATGACCGCTGTGGGACAATAATGACCGCTGTGCGCAGCTGTTCGCAATCAAGCCCCACTGACACACTGCCTCAGTGCAGCTCAGCATATGCACAGCTGCACTCAGTCATGCAATCAGACCACAGACCTGCCGACTGCCGATAATAATAATCACTTTATTTGGGCTGACAGAGCCACAGAACAACTGCGTCTGCATTTAATCTAGTCTTGTCGATGTATTTGGTATATTGTTAGTAAGTAAGCCATGTAATAAGCGGGATAATGTATAGCTATACTCGATCATTGTCGCAAAATAATTGACCTTCACTGACGTTTAAAACACCTCGGCGCTGCGCCTCGGTATTTTAAACTCTGTGTCGGTCAATTATTTTGCGACAATGACCTCGTAGCTATACATTATCCCTTACATGTTAGGTCATATGCCTAAGTCGTAGGCCTTCCTGTATAATGCTCTACAGTTATGTATTTGTGCCTCAAGTGAGCCGTGGCTCTGAAGCACATGCCAAAAAAAGAAATGAAGAGTAATGAAAACTCAATCTCAATTGTAATGAGGTCACACTGACAAACATTGAGATGTTTACAACTTTTACCTCACATCCTGACACATTCTCTGCCATACTGACTGTTTCATATGTTTTACTGGAGTCTGGATTTTTTATTCAAGTTTTACCTCACCTCCAGGCAGGTGTAGCAGATGCACTGTTAAACCACTGTCAGAGTTTGCTGTCTCTTCATTCTCCGGGTAAAACGCTCAGAGGGCTAGATCCACAAAGAATGGATTGCACGGAGCAAGTTGCACCCTTACTTACAATCATTATGAATTGAAAATGGGGGACCCTGATGTAAACAAGACGAAAGACTGTGCAGATTGATTGATTGAATGAAAGTTTTATTAACAGATTGCAGAATGGGTACAATACAGTACGGCTCAATACACACAATTGTTAAGGGGATGCAGACCAGAGAAAGACTTTCGTCTTGTTTACACCAGGGTCCCCCATTTTCAATTCATAATGAATTGTAAGTAAGGGTGCAACTTGCTCTGTGCAATCCATTCTTTGTGGATCTAGCCCTCAGTGTGTTGCTTTGACCTCTGTGTGCCCGAGGTCTACAGAAGGTGCCCAGTCTGGGTGGGTTTCATACATTTCATAGGCCGGTTTCCCTGAAAAACACACAATTTCTTTGATTAGTTATGTAGCTATGCAGGACTTGGGATTTTATTATTAGCTGGCACAGAACATCAGCTACTTTTCTTGGGCCACAAAGAAAACAAAAAGCACAACAGAACAGACATTACAAAGACAGCAGCCAGCCAATGTTAGTTGTGCTAAGTTAGCTGGCTGGTGCTAGCATTCCTAACGTTAATCTACTCATGTATGCGGACCAAGGGGTAACGTTAACCCATGTGTTAACATAACATTTGTTTTTTTACAACTTACCTGAGTGAAAATGCCGTGAACACACCACCATGTTTTCGGAAATGTTGTTGAAGGTGATGTTTGGTCGTCTTACAGCTGATACCCACGCCATTCAACGCTTCTTTGTTAGCACAGAGATCAGAGGTCCCTGGCTTTTTTTACCAAGTTGGAAAGGAGAAGAATCTAAGGCTATTAGCATTAGTCACCCTACCCCCCCCCCCCCCCCCCCCCCCAAAAAATGGTGAGTAATACCCAGAATGCAGTGCGCAATTACATGGTATTTTGTTCCCTATAAGAGTACTGAGTAAAGAGGGGCGGAGTCAAGGCAGCATAGGGTGAGGACGTGTTTCACCTAAGCTCCCCAAAGTACGTTATATTATCACACTTTTACCCATTAGTCTTTGTTTTATTTTAGTTTTTTGCACAGTATTTTGTTAGATACGTCGAGTATACATGTTTTTGAGCATTGGAGCATCTGCTAGCGCGTCTCCCTCGGTCGAACTGAACGACACGAGCCTGGAAACTATTGGCTGATGCTACGGTTGAATCAGCGAGGACGGTAAAGGAACTATTCGAGAGCTTTGGACGAAAGGTTATGTTGGAAATCAGGACAGCAATTGATTTGGTCATGGAGAGAGTGGAATCACTGAATTCAATGGCCACGGCTAATGCATCTGAAATAATATCCCTAACCGAGGAAACGTCCAGACAGGCAGAGAGACTACTAATCCTGGAAGGGGCCTTGCTCGATAAGCAGTCGGAAATGGCCGGGATGCAAGCTACGATCTGTGAGATGCAGTCCTGAGAGAGATGTTTCAACATCCGTATTGTGGGAGTCCGCAGGACTACATGTGCTCATTCAAGCTAGTCATTCTTGTGCCCTGACTGGGCATGCGCGGGAATTGGCGTGAATTAACGCGGCCGAAGTTAGTCGGCCTGACATTCCGGCTGCGAAACTATTGATGGTGAATTTGATGTTAAATGTTTGGATTTACTCTGTTTTATATCTTTTTGCCACTTATTTAATATTTTCCACAATGTTTCAGCTAAGAGGCCTGTTCACTCACTGGTGTTGTTGTTTTGGCATTTGGCCTACATTTAATGTGGAGTTATAATTATGTTGTGCTTATGCTGTTGTACCGAGGTTATATCAGTATTTTGTGTTTTTTGTTTAGGTTGCTGGTATTGCTTTTATTTTTATAAGGAATTACGGTTATCTCCAACCAATTTGCCTAGATACAGGTACGGTGAGATGCTCGATTTATCTTTTAAGGACTAATGGGGGGTTAATAGAGGGGGGACAGCCTTAGGAACCGCTATGTCTCCAGTGGGAGATAATATTAGATTAGGTGGTAAGTATGTGAAGCCAACCCTTATGGTTGACGGATCAATATATCGTTGGCCTCATACGATAGTTGCCTAGGTCATTTCCCTTTTTTGTCAAATTGAGATTTCTGCTCCTCACACTGCTGCATCGTCCTCGGCCAGTCAGAACACTTGTTAAAAATCCCCATTTGCCTGACTCACTCGTATGACTTGTGACTGACTTCCAAGGCTAATTTCCAACAGTCTTGGAGGGTGACTTGGGCGTCTGTCGTATGAGGCTAACGATATGGATTAGAAGGGGGGGGGGGCAGGTTTGATAGAGCTAAAGGGGGGAGGGGGGTTAGGTGATAGATTAGTGAGGGGGGGTCTGGGTATATTTTGTATTTGTTTTTTTGTCGGGTTTTGGGTCTTTGTTCGTTGTTTTTGTTGTCTTGTCATTACTGTAGTTATTGTTGTTGTCAATGTTGTGTTTGTTGTTGAATTTTTTTTTATAAAAAATGTATAAAGTAGTACTGAGTAAAGTCAAGTAAAAGTAGAAGTAAATACATAAAATACAGAAGGTTAACCCTTTCACGGCCACACGGCAAATTGTTAACCCTTTCACTACCACACTACAGAAGGTTAACCATTTCACTACCACACGATAAAGTGTTAACCCTTTCACTACCACACTACATAAGGTTATATTATCGTACTTGGCTTATCGCGTCCCGCTCTTAAGCCTATCGAGATATACCTCATCTCATGTACCTATTGTACTTACACAACGAATAAAAACTAGTACACCCACACCTGCCGGGTCCCGCCCCTATGGAGGCGTAGCCTATAAGATAGTAGGCATGGTCCCCAATACACTCTTCCTCTATTTTCGTTCCCAGCATAGCGGATGCAGTGCACCTTATGTAACTAGTGTTATGAAAAGATTAGAGAAATTACGTAATGTTGAAAGCTTACCGGAGGTTTGCTTACCCCTGGCATCTTCGAGGCATGTTTCAGCGACACATCGGGCCTATGTTGATGTTTCCTCATCTGTCGGCAGCCAGATCAAGGGGCAGCGTACAAGGTTGGCTATCGAGCCGGGTTGTACAAAGGTAGGCCCTGTGACATCAGGCACGGGTGTTAGTATTAGTAATGCTGGGTTGTTTGTTACACAACCATGTTGTGTGTCGGCGCCAGGGGCGGGATGGTTTGGTGAACGTTCACTGCAGTGAGCGGGTTCCAAACGGTCCTGAAAGCGTGCTGTTAAACAACTAATGCTAATGCTACATGCTAATACTAATGCTACATGCTAACACTACTGCTATGCTGTTCTAATGTCTCCGCCGTGAGATGTTGTCACTTCTCCCTCCTCTTGCCCGGTTCATCAATGAAGGTCAGTCGGTAGCTGTTGTGGGGGTTTTGCTGAGTCCTATTTACCTTTTTACGGGTAAATGGGTTGACAACAGGGTAGGCCGTGGCTAGGTAGCCTAGCCAGGTAACGTTACCTCTGTGTTCCGGCGGGGTCTGTTGAAAGGTGTCCCCACCTGGGAGCTGATGCGTAAGCTCGGCGGTGTAGCAGTAGAGCTATACTACTGCAGGATGGGACTTAACGGCGGCCAGTGTTATGGCTCAGCTGGCTAGTTCCTATCCACATTGGCGTCGGGTAGTGGGGCTATGGGTCCAGCCGACATTGTAAACATGTTGCGTGTTTGTGCGCAGGCGGTTGTTGATCTGGGTCCCACATCGCCTCACGCTAGGCTATAGTAGTGTAGTGGGCTACTGTTTTGTTCTGTCACTCTGCTATGAGAAGGTCTGTCTATGCTACAGCTTTCTCTCCTCTCAACCATTTCATGCTGACGGTCAATCGGTGTCTATTGGGGGAGTATGCGGGGGGGGCTTTGTTTACCTTTTTTGGTAAATGGGCTAAGCTAGGGCTGGTGTGCTGTTGTGAATATTTTGAATGAATGCGGGACTGGTTCGCTCTGGTCCGCCTCCCCTTAACGTTGTGTATATGGGCTTGCTCATTCTACAGTATTTTGTGGTTTAGTTCTTTTATTCATTTAAACCCTTCATGGTGCACACCACAGTGGAGGTTGCTGTTTGCAACCACCAATGGTGCTCCGTGTTAACATCAGTCCTTTGCTTTTGACATGTTGAAACAGTGCCCCGCCCGGCCGACGCCATGGGTGGGTCGGCCTGGCGAGTGGCTGGTGGGCTGCTAAAGCCTGTACCACCACGGTATGGTATTGGCGGCGAATAGAACTGTGTTCGAATTGCTGTTTTTTCTATCAAAAAAATGGTGTCTGGTGGCGGGGCCTTGAGGGCCAGCCGACGTTGACACATTGCGCGAGGTTGTTGACGTTATTAGCTTTGACCTAGCCGCAAGCTATAACCGCTCAGGGTTCCCCTCTCCGCAGGGGATTTTTGGTCTTCTGCTGGAGCGCGGGCGGTATTGTCCTAGGCCCCACACCGCCTCACACCGCGCAGCCAGAAGAAGAGAGAGCACGGCCTCGTCAGCGGCGATGACGAGGCCCTCGACAGGCGGCCAGAGGTATCCTGGGCGTTGAGTCGACAGGTGTCCACAAGGCCGACAGCCTTGGCGGCCGAGGGATCGGCCATGTTGGATGGGCTCGGCTTGAACAACAAGCCGTCACCGTCCTGCCGCGAGCAGCCCGCTCTCCGATCACTCCCTCCCCCAACACCAGCGGAAAAAGGGGGCTCTGATTGTTTCCTTTGGCTGCGGGCCGCGTGCCTTCGTTGAAGCGCGGGCGGCCCCACTTTTCGCTTCTCATGGGGACAGGGGCTGACACCCAGTTGATGGCTGGGCCTGGGTCTGTTCGTGAGAATGTTGTGCTGTCAAGCGGCTCCCACACCATAAGCTGTGTTGGTTGAGCCTGGTGTTACGTCTGTCAACTATAAGTGTTGTCAGCAGGGGGGCTCGAAACCTTTTGAGGCACACAGTGCGGGCTTCCCCGGCCTCGCCTTCGCCAGGCCAGGTATCATGTTGGTGCCTCCCACTCCTGAAAGATTGGCAGTGGTCTCGCAGGCACGCGTGATTTGGGTGGTAGTAATATCACTGCAGGGCTACGGTGTGTAGGAACCCATGGGGTCCTCACGCCTTGCATGTCCGGCTGCAGAACAACTCCTCAGCATGTTCTGGAGGGGTGTTCAGTGGGGGGGCTTTTTTCACCTAGAAAGTCCCCTGTATCAAACCGGCCCTTTCTGTCGGGGTCCCCCCTTGGGTGCGATTGCCTCGTGCGTAGTGTCAGGGTCAGATGTCCCGACACGGAACGCTCTGCTCGCACGGGTCCAGGGTTGGCTACGCACAGCGGGTGGGACTGGGCCAACTATCTACAGTTCCTGGCGGACCTGCGCCACATGGCGGCGGGTGCGTTGGGAGTGTCATCACATATGTCTACGGCAGTACCATATGTCGAGGTGGATGGAGAGAACGCTGAGGCGGGGACTTGTGTTTACACAACCCCACCCGTTTTCGGGTTTGGTAAAGACCCTATTGTCAGGGTCTCCAGCAGTGACAGCTCTGGTCAACGAGATCCAATCTCTGTGGACGAAGCAAGCCATCATCGTGGCGTTCTCCTCCCGGTGTTCTCTGGTGCCTGAGAAATCGGGAGGGGGGGTGTCAGACCCAGGCTGGACCTGTCCCATGGGAAGGTTCAGCATTTTTTGGATCGTCTCCTACCTGTTGAACACTGTCAGGTGGGGGTCTGGTTCTCCTTCGGTTTTTCTCTGGCTCCCCGCATCTTCACCAAGTGCGTGGAGGCCGCACTGGGCTGTCTCACGTCATGTTTTTCACCGACGCCTCCCTCGCTGGTGACGCGTCGGGCCAACGCAGTAGGGGGCAGCTGGCAAACCATGCTGCCGGGTCTGCGCTATGTTCAATGTGTTGGTATTGAAAGCGGTCCTTCTGGTCCTCACACGGTGTTGATCAGGACGGACAATACGACGTCAGTGTCGTATATCGACAGACAGGGAGGAGTACGCTCCCCCTGTCTGCACCAGGCGGCGGGCGGCTGGCTATGGGCGTCCTCCATCTGCGCTGCCTGAGGGCTCCCCACATCCCCGGCAGGGTGACTGTGGGTACAGGTGTACTGTCGCAGGGCGGTCCTCATCCTGACGGGTGGGGATTACGTCCGGACATAGCCAGGCAGGTCTGGGACCAATGCCGTGCCGCCTGGGATTCTTCCCCATACATCTGTTAGGTCAGTTGTTGGGACGGGTACGTTGAGGGGCGCAGGTTCTTGATCCTGATGGTGATACCATCCGGAATGCGCATGCTCCCTCCACTGTCGCGCTTTACGCGGGCAGATGGCGTATGTTCCAAGTGTGGTGTAAGGCGGGGGGCCGGGACCCAGTCTCCTGCCCCCTGGATGCTGTCCTTAGTTACCTCCAGTCTCTCCTTGATAGACTGTCGGCTTCGACGGTGAGGGTATATGCAGCAGCTATATCCTCCTATCATGAGGGATTTGAGGGGATGTCTTGTTCAGCCACCCTCTTGTGAAGCGTTTCCTGCTTGGCGCTCGACGCGTTAAGCCGGTGCAACGCTCTTTGGCTCCGAGTTGGGATCTTCAATTGGTCCTTGGTTGGTTGTCCTTGGCCCCGTTTGAGCCTCTTGAGCAAGCGCCGTTGGAACAGCTGTCGTTCAAGACCGCGTTCTTGCTGGCCGTCACCTCCGCTGAACGCGTGGGTGTGCTTTGTGCTCTCTCGGTACGACCAGAGTGCCTGTCTTTCGTCCGATTGCGGTGCCACTCTGCGGCCTAATCCTGCCTTCGTGCCTGTAAATATCCGGA
This sequence comes from Notolepis coatsorum, assembly GCF_963971535.1. Taxonomy (NCBI): domain Eukaryota; kingdom Metazoa; phylum Chordata; class Actinopteri; order Aulopiformes; family Paralepididae; genus Notolepis; species Notolepis coatsorum. The sequence continues at coordinate 71,540 of NW_028172213.1, forward strand.
GTTCTTCCGCTCCAGGGATATTGTGGTTCAGGCGTTTCATCCGCCTCCTCACGCTAGTGACTTAGATGCGGGCCTTCACCTGTCATGTCCGGTCCGTGCTTTGGGAATTACCTCAGCCGTACTCAGGACCTCGGGGTCACCGTTCAGCTTTTTGTCTGTCACGGTGGTTCTCATGCCGGTAAGGCACTATCGAACAACGCCTGTCCCATTGGTTGTGCGACGGCATTGCCCTCTGCTACACGTTGGCTGGGCAGGATCCCCCTGGGGGCGTCAGGGCGCACTCCACTCGTGGGGTGGCTGCCTCTGCCGCTCTCCTGGGTGGGGCTTCGGTGGAGGACATCTGTGCTGCAGCTTCATGGTCCTCCCCGGGCCCCTTTGTAAGGTTTTACCTCATGGACATGACCGGGGGTTCTGTCTCCCAGGCGGTTCTGGGGTCTGTGGCCTTTCCTGCTTCCCGTCCTTGGTAGGGTAGCAGGAGTGTGTGGGTATGGGCCACAGTGTGTTAAGTCACACGTGGTTCCGCCTGTGCTGTGTGTTCAAGGGGTTCTTGTTCCTCCTTGCTCGCACTCCGGTGGAGTTGACTGCGCCCCCCCTTCGTTAGGGAGGATGGGGTGACAGGACTCCCCAAACCCCTTGATGTGGGCTTACGGGTCCTCAGGGGGTACATTTGTCGGGCCTTGCGTCCGCTCTAACCCCATATCTCGATAGGCTTAAGAGTGGGACGCGATAAGCCAAGTACGATAATATAACGATAGGTTATGTATATAACCTAGTTATATGAGTACTGGCTGAGCGTCCCGCTCTTAAGCGGCCCTGAGTCCCCTTGAGGGATATTTTGACTGGGAACGAGATTTTGGCGAGGAAGAGTGTATTGGGGACCATGCCTACTATCTTATAGGCTACACCTCCATAGGGGCGGGACCCGGCAGGTGTGGGTGTACTAGTTTTTATTCGTTGTGTAAGTACAATAGGTACATGAGATGAGGTATATCTCGATAGGCTTAAGAGCGGGACGCTCAGCCAGTACTCATATAACTAGGTTATATACATAACCTATCGTTAACCCTTTCAATACCACACTACATGCGGTTAACCCTTTCACTACCACACTACAGAAGGTTAACCCTTTCACTACCACACTACAGAAGGTTAACCCTTTCACTACCACACTACAGATGGTTAACCTTTCACTACCACACTACAGACGGTTAACTATTGTGTATAGTGGTGTGTTGGTACCCTGGTAGGCCCCCGCTGTTGACACCTAAAACATGTATTTACACAGGGTCTGTCGAGGCCGCAAGGCAAGGCTCGTTTTAGACGTCTAACCAGTGAGCTGTTGAGTGTGAAAGTAGCAGCAAAATGGGGAAATTGTTGAGCGGTGGCTGAGGTTTACACTTTACACACTGGGTTCTAGTTGACTATGGAGCAGCTCCAGTTTTAGTTTTAGTTTGGCTCTCTGGTTTCTGACTTGTTTGGGTGTTCACACATTATTGGATTGGACCAACCCTGGACCGTATAGAAAATAACATTGGAGTTTTTAAGTTATGAGTGTCGGAGTGCCTGAATACTAAAGAGAGGGTTCACATTTTTTACGTTGCCTATCTGATTTCTCCTAACCCTTTCACTACCACACTACCAAATGGTTAACCCTTTCACTGCGACAATACAGAAGGTTAACCCTTTCACTGCCACATGATAAAGGGTTAACCCTTTCACAACCACACTACAGAAGGTTAACCCTTTCACTACCACACTACATACGGTTAACCCTTTCACTGCCACACGGCAAAGAGTTAACCCTTTCACAACCACACTGCAGACGGTTAACCCTTTCACTACCAGTGTGGTAGTGAAAGGGTTAACCTTCTGCAGTGTGGTAGTGAAAGGGCTAAACTGGGAGACATTCCAGTCCATTCAGAAAACATGTGTCAGTGTTTTTCTTTGACTTTGTCAAGATATTGAAAGAAATGGGGGGTAAAACCATGTGTCTAAAAATCCTATACATTGTTACCTTTCAACAACTTCACTGTTTCACAACGTATTCAATTACACTGATTATCTTATACAAGACATGTTTTTTGCCCCCTCCACGATTTCCACTAGCATTGCCAACAAATACTAATAATTAATTCTTCCAACATCTCAAAAACCAAAGTTTGAATGAATGAATGAAGTACATTTTTCGGTCTTGTTTACAGACAAATCAAACACACCCATGTGGACTTACAAAAGGAAAAGAAAAGAAAAAATATCACAAATGTACATATTCCAGGCAAGCTCACACACTAAATCCAAAATCAACGACAGAAAAAAAGGAATAGGTTGAAGCACATGCTTATTTTTGTCTATCCTTTACAAATTCTTAAAAACTAAATATATTTTAATATAAGAAAGAAAAACTTAAAATATGCTGCAAGATATAATTTCTTTAAAGAAAAAACAAATGTTTGATGTTTTACTCAAAACTGTACTAAATAATTTGCTCCTTTAAGCCTTTTTAAAATCTCCCCTGAGAAGTACACAACTTCAACCCGTCACTAAGGCTATTCCATAATTTAACTATAGCTTTTACATTAGTTCTTACCTTTTTACATGTTTTAAGAATACATAACCCTCTTAAATTATACTTTCCTTCTCTTGGTTGAAAGAGACATTGAATACAAACTGGTAGGCTTTTACTCTTAGCACGAAACATGATTTCCAAGGTTTTATGTGCAGTACTGATGTAAGCTGTACTTTTCTACCATCTCCACCATCCTGCGGCCCTGCAGCCCACTACCACACTATTCTATCTCTGGCTTATTGTTCAGTAAACACAGGGATACCAGAGAAGAGAGAGAGAGAGAGAGAGAGAGAGAGGAGAGAGAGAGAGAGAGAGAGAGAGAGAGAGAGAGAGAGAGAGAGAGAGAGAGAGAGAGAGAGAGAGAGAAGGAGGGGGAAAGCGAGAGAGAGAAAGCGAGAAAGAGAGAGAGAGAGGGGGGGAGATGAGTCTAACTCTTCTCTGATATTTAGTGAACTCCAAAAGGGCGACTCTTCACTCTGGCTTCGCAGGCTTGGCACATGCCTTCTGTTACTAAGTGGCTTGGTATTGAAAGGCTCTGCGGCTGCTATTCTCTCTCCCACTGGGTGCCAGCCTCTCTGCCCTGGCAGCTGCTGGGCTTTAGAATGGAGCATAGTCCTCCCTCTGCAGGTGAGCTGCAGAGCCAGCACAGGGCCCCTCAAAGGCCCTTTCAGAGCCTCAATAGGAACACTGACTCTGGGAGAGAGGACCGGGCGCACAATGCAGCGTTCTCTATGCACATAAGAGGAGATGGAGACGGGCTATTCTGGTTTTGGTCTGGTTTATTGCCGTGTCGAGGAGAGATGATGAGAGAGGAGAAGCGGAGGAGAGGCAAGGGGACGAGCATTCGTTTTTGCATTAACGACGGTGTGTGTCTCTCTCTCTCTGTTTTTTGCTTTCGCCCAATCGGTGCCGCGCT
>NW_028172212.1:0-11000 GCF_963971535.1 Notolepis coatsorum
ACAAAGTCTCTAAACAGGATGACTTTACACAAAGTAATCTTACCTTTATAGATACTAAAACTGTTTATAATAAACATGTTCTTAAAAACTCATTCATTCAATCTAAAAAAAAGAAAGTCAACATCTAGAACATATTGACGCCAGTCACGCCACACACTCCAGGTGCAGGTCCGCAGGCATTCTCTGATTGGATTTCAAGGCTGTCAACACAATGTAGCCTATTTTGATTGGATAATTATATTATTAAGCCCAACCCGTGCAACTATTTTTGCAGTAAGTGATTGACAGCTGGCCATTACTGCAGTCAGGTCAGAGAGCTTAGAGCTGTCACTTGGAAATGTTTGAACAAAAGAAAATGCACTGGCATTGTTTTTGTTCAAATTCACTGGCATTGTTCACAGATGAAAACATTTCTAATAAAAAAAATTATAATAATAATAATAAAAAATGTAATATATATATGTATATTAATAATAATATATATATATATTTTTTCTGTATATTACTAGTGAAGTACTGCCTCACTAGTTGTCATACAATAACCTCCACTGCAATACAGGCCAAGGATGTTTAGGGTTTCAACCTGTCTCATAAAATACAGAATTGTATTTGACAATTAAATCTTGAGTTCTTAAAACATGTACAAAAGTAAGAACTAATGTAAAACTAGATGTGTTTACATTTTGGGAGTTAAACTATGGAATAGCCTTAGTGACAGGTTGAAGTTCAAAATAAACTATATTAATTCAGTTCAATTTAGAATCAATACAGGATGTGATATGTTCCCTATTGTCATCCCACCCGGGGATAAGGGTCAGAGCCAATCAGAGGCAGAGTACAGGCGGGGCACCGAGCATTGGAAGGAAAGGATGGCAGACTGTCATGTAAATTGAGGCTTAACATTAAGCTATTGCCCATCAGAGGTATTTGGGTATTTTTTCAGTGAGAACAATGCTACCACCATTTCAGCCTGGTTTGGTTTCAGTGCCATTAAACCACCTGTAGGGTGCTCCAGTCTGCTCTCATTGACTTTTCAATTGGAAATAAATTAAGGAGTGTATCCCACTGCTATACAAATGCTTATTATGTTATGCCTGGACCATTGGCTGTGGTATGGCATCAGTATTGTTGTGTTTTATTTGTAAATTGGTCTGTGGGTAGACAGATAGCCAGGTAGATGAAGTGTGGGCAGCACTGAGTTAGAGGAAGGGAAGTTCTGTTCCATTAGGGGCTCTGCTTGGCATCACTCTGCACTATCTCGCGTACGTGCACGTTAATACCAGTATTAGTCTGACCACACCCCTCATCAGCTTACCTTCATAAGCAGGTGTGTGGTCACCTGCTCTCCTCCTTCTCGCTTTCACCACAAGGAAGTGCCTGGTAGTACCCCACTTGACGTGTTGTTAGTTGAAAAGAGTTGTGACGGGTTTACATTGTGCTTAATTTTTTCTTCTCTCACATCTGTTGTACAATAAAAGGTTGGGTCATAATGTATTCCGCAGAGAGTAGACCCGCTAGACCTACTCTTCACCAGCGGTTCTCCATTCCCGCCTCCGTCGTGCGCCTTGGTGCTGGGCTGTTGCCACTTTCGTGGTTGCCGACCCAGCCCGGGAGGCTGCCGGTGGATCGTTTGCCTCACCAAAGAGCCGAGGAGTCGGTGCCGTCGCTCCGGCGATGGCCTGATCTCGACTCTGGTTCCTCTGGTTCCGGGGAATCGCCCGTTGGTGAACGGGGGGTTGTCTTGGAGCCAGAGGATTTGCGACGCTTCGCGTTTCGCGTCTGCCCGTTCACGTCGCAAGATGGTAGCGTGCAGGCGCGAACGGCCTGGGTTTGGGGAACTGCTGGAGACCAGCGAAGATGCGTCCGGCTCTGGATTTCCAATGGAGACTGAGGACTTCATGGACGAGGTGGACGGGTTTTTGTATGATGGCCCCGTGGAGGAGAGTATCCCTCCTCAGGAGACCCCGGAGGGGGGGGAAATGGCTCCATGGGGCGCCCTGTTCGAGGATGTCGAGGAACCACCTTGGCCTCATCAGCAGGATGCCCTACTGTCGGCCACATCAGACTGTGGCTCCTTGACCAGTCGCAGCCTGCTGCATGTGAGGGATGCGGGGTCGGTGGAGGAAGGTTCGCAGGGGGAACTGCGGGCCTTGTTTCCCGAGCTCATGGCGGTAGCCGCCGCCGCAAACGGTGTGCCGCTGCCGCTGCCATTGCCTGCACCTGTCCCTGATGACCTCATAGGCCATCCCTGGCAGCGTTCCCCAGTGAGAGGGGTGGACGTTGTCTACCCATTTTTCCCTTCGATGGGGGCCTATGTTCGTCGGGGTCAGGCGGTGTCCAACATCATGGGACTAACTCCCGCCTACGTACCAGTTACGCGGGTGTCGGGGTTAGTCAAAGGTATGGGGGAGGGCGTGCCTCGGCTTGACAGTCCGATGGCCGCGCTCCTCTGTCCGGATATGGTGTGGGAACCCCTATGCAAGCCGGTCCCCCAGGGGAAATCGGCTAGGCGATTGGCTTATTGGGGTGACCAGTCATTCATCGCTGGTACACAATCGCTGGCTGCGGCGTCTAACATCGCCCACCTGGCTAGATTTGTATCGGGGATAATGACGGGCGGCACGGATCTGAACGAGGTGAAATGCGATCAGATCACCCAGGCTGCGGGAGCTGTCCTGCACCTTTCCCAGGTGCTGGCCATAGCCATGGGGAAAGTGTGCGCCCTGGCCACCCTGGGCCAGCGTCACCTTTGGCTGGAGCAGGCCCGTGTGCCAGAGAAGAAGAGAGCTCCTCTTCTGACGGCCGCCCTCTCCGACGCTGGCCTATTCGGGAAGGCCTTGCGGTTGATGACCTCAACATGCAGAGAGATGGCAGAGGAGAGGTCCATTCTCCAACCCCATTTTCCGCCTCCCGTCCTTGCCGGTGGAGTCAGAAGGCTTCCGCGACGTCGAGCTGTCTCCGTCGCCGCTACCACTGCCTCCGCCGCCGCTGCTGGCCCTGCCAAGAGGGCCAGGGGACGAAACGGCGCTTCTGCCACCGCCGGCCCATCCACGACCGGAGGAGACGGTAGGGAACGTCGTGTCCAGCAGACAGTAACCTACCGTCCCTCCGGGGCTCCTCGGGGTGGCAAGACTCGAGCGGCGCGAGGTGGCAGACGCCGTTGAGTGACTTTTCCCCTCTGTGTCCCCTCTCCTATACACCCCCCCCGGCCCCTCTATGATTTTGTGCCTTAGAACACTTTATATAGTTTAATAAAAAAAGTTCCCCGATGTGAGGGGGACTGTGTTTTGGCCGAACAAACTGTGTGTTTCTTCAAACAATTCATATGGTGGGGTTGTGTATATATGAATCTGCCCTTTTACGTTGTGGGATTAGTCGTGTTGTGTTACGAGGTTAAGCAAGGTCTGCAACGTACACTCAGTAATAGGTTCTATTAGCTTGATGCTCCACATGCAGGTAGAAACTGGTGTTATTCCATTGCTTGAACTAAGTATATGTGTCTCACAATGCTGTGTTGTTTAGTTGCAGTAATACTCGTACACACACATTTCACGGCCTAGCCGTTTACTCTCGATCAGCGTTTTTTTCCTATGTACGACATAGTCAACGGGTGTAGGATTCACACACAGGCGACTTGTGTTTTGTTGTAAAACCTGTTCACATTTTTGTGGGTAGCGGGCATTGTATTAGCTTATGCTATGCATTGCTTTCTACGGAGGTTTTCAAGATGGCTACGGTTGTTTTTCTGTGTGTAGGGATGAAGGGTGTTTTTTCGGGAGGGGGTGTCGAATACACCCCTCCTTTTCCCACTTGATTGGTTTAGGGGATTTTTGATCTCTTCTGCTGAGCCAGTCAGGGCCAAGCCGGTGGGACGTCTTGGCGGGGGGGGGGGGGGGGGGGGGTTATTCTACCGACTCCTATTACATGACAGGAGCCGGCAGGTTTCCCCGCCCGTTGTAGCGGTGTTGCTATGGCGACGCCTTCCATGAGTTGGTGTCTTAAAGGTGTCGAGTTAGGGCGTAGGGCTCACAGTTCTGCTGCGCCCGATTTATGTGTAAACTTGAGTCGGTTGGTCACGTGACTCACAGTTGGCATATCTTTTTCATGGCTATGAACTCATGTGGGAAGGTGTTTCTGGGAGGGTCTGGTCTTACACTCTGATTAAAAAGAGTGACTGGATTAAAATCATGTGAAAACAGGGTTTTTTACTCCCAGCTGTGCAGTTGGGTCATACGGGTGATGCTTTTTCTTTATTATTATAAAGAGTTAGATGTGTCTATGTGGATTGGAAATAAGGGTCCCTGATGGAAGCAAGACTAACGTCTTTCTCAGGTCTGCCTCCCCTTAACCAATTGTGTGTATTGCCGTACTGGGTTGTACCCTTTCTGCAGTCTGTTGGGTAAAGGTTTTCATTCATTCATTCATGGAGTTGATTGCATCTCGCCCCTCTTGTCGTTCCCCTGGGCGTCTTGGGGATTCAATAAGGTGGTCTAAACGGCCTATTGTTGATGTGGGTATGTCAAAACGCACACATAGTGCTAGCTCGGAATGTTCTTTTGGGGCATTGGCTGACTGGCGCGCCTTGATTGCTTGGGGTTGAAACAGCGTTTTTATGAAGCAATTGGGATGGGGGTTTTTCCTCTTCCGACACCCTGTGTGGTTGTCAATGGGTTCCCGTTCATGTCAGGGGATGATAACGGAATGGGTCTGGACATATGGGGAAGGGTCTCACGCCCTAGGGGTGGGCCACCGGGCACGGTTCGTACCGAAACGTCTGGGTGGCGCCTTCTTTTTATGTTTTAGGATCAACACGCATATCTGCCCCTTCTCCTGGGGTTGGCAGGTCGGCGTGGTTAGGGCACGGGACTGGTTCTGGTCGCGCTGGTCCAGATCAGTTACACCCGTTGTCCGCCGGGGATGCAGATCTGCTGTTCTGGTACCCTGAGGGACTTGGGTTTTTTTCAGGGGGAAAAAATGCTAGGTCGGTCCGGGTGTCACAGGGTTGAGCGTTATGGAACCCTTGTTGGGTGCGTTGTATTCTGCACTGTCGTAATGGCTTACGGCCGTGCCAACCTGTACGCGCCCGATCTCGTCAGATCTCGGCCGCTGTGCAGGTTGGTCTTGGTTGGTACTTGGTTGGGTGACCTCCTGGGAATACCGAGTGCGGGGTGCTGGGGCTGGTCTTCCATTTTTTACGCTCTTCTCTTGCGCTTGGCGCAGAGGGGCCTGTTGGGGTGGTTTTAGCCTCCTCGGGGGACCCTGTGCTCCCCGTATCACTGGGCCCGGTCCGGGGTAATGTTTCGTTGACCCGTAGGCCCGGGATAGCCCTGTTGGAAACCAGAACGCGGGCTGCGGCAGTGCCGCAGGTGTGTTTTTGGGGTTTCTTTCCTGAGGGGTTATAAGACCAACCATTGCATAGGGTAATGCCTGGGTGGTTGGTTCTCTGGTGTGTTGCTGCAGTGTCAACTCCCGGTTTCACCGGTTGAGGGTGCCCCTGCACATTCATGACGTCTGCCAGTTGTGTCAGCCTTCTCTGTGGAGGCTTGGTTGTGCGACAACGCCAGCATACGCCCCTTCCGCCGGCGCGGCTGTGTTCAGCTGTCCTTTCTGGCGCCTGTCTCGTCCGCAGTCTCCAGGCTCGGGTTGACAGCCTGTTGCCTGGTCTTTTTTCCCGGTGCGCTGCCTGCTTCCGTTGGTTAACTCTTGTGTGTTACGGCCATGCTGTCTGCCTGTTGCAGGGCCAGTGTGCCAGGCGGTGTACTGTTGGGGAGGACAGGGCCCGCTCGGCTGAGGGGCCTTTGTCCGAATACGCTGGCGATGTGGGGGGCGGGGTCACTAAGTGCCCACCTGGTGGGGTCTTGATGCTGGCATCATGGACTTCTCCGGGCCCCCATTCCAGGGAGTCCAGTCCTTTTGGTGGGTCTGGGTCTTCCTTCGCGCTCCGCTGCTACGGCCTTGCCACAGGGTTGGGTTTGCCCTTGATCCCGTGATTCTGGGGGCAGTAACGAGGTTGTTCCCTACGTTCGTTCCCGGGTGGCATGCGGGTTGTGCGTGGGTGTAGTCGTGGGGTCAAGCCACGGTCTGCTCACCCTGTGCGTTGAGTTGCTTGAGTGCCTCTTCGCGCGGTCGGGTCCGTCGCCCTCTCGGTTAACCTCTAATAGGGAGGGTGCCCTCCATTAGGGGGGGTCGGGGGGGCTCGGCCCTCCCTGTTCTGTTGGTTGTGGGGGGCCTTCAGCGGGGTGTATTTGTCGGCCAGTGGCTCCGCTTGGCCTTCCTTTGTGCAGAGTGATGCCAAGCAGAGCCCCTAATGGAACAGAACGTTAGGTTATAGCTATAACCAAGTTCTGTTAATTAGGGGTGACGCTTGGCATCCGACGGCCGCTGCAGCCCTTGACCTCACCTTGTGGTGAAAGCTTTGGAAGGAGGAGAGCAGGTGACCACACACCTGCTTATGAAGGTAAGCTGATGAGGGGTGTGGTCAGACTAATACTGGTATTAAAGGTACATTTGTGGAATTTATTCAGTGCGCGTGCACGTACGCGAGATAGTGCAGAGTGATGCCAAGCGTCACCCCTAATTAACAGAACTTGGTTATAGCTATAACCTAACGTTGTGGCTTCAGTGAGGTGTTTTTCCCCTGACAACAAGTAGTTTTCTTCAAGCCACTATTACAACTGTCCCTCCAAGACAAGCCTTTCTTACTGCTTCATGGGAAGTGAAAAATCTAACTGCAACCTCAAAAGATTTATTTAAAGGGTTATTCTACTGAAATCGACTTTTAGGTTGAAAGCTCATTCTTAAACTGAAAGCGCGTTCTCATACACGTATTGTTTGGACTATAGTAAGAGAGACGGAGAGAGAGACAGGGAGAGAGAAACAGAGAGAGATAAGGAAATAAATGTGATTGAACATGTCCCCATCAATCCTCTCAACAAAACTAAAACAAATAAAAATGCTTTATAAATCAATACTCTAATGGAATCTTTCACTTGTTCAACATAGTACTTGAATCTTTGCATCCTAAATCTAGTAATACTGAGTTGAGACTTTTCAATGGACCAAGAGGGAACATATCACATATCATTCATCAATTATGTAATTTTACATCATGAATAAATGTGAGGCTTAGCAAGTCCTCCACCTGTCCTAGGAAGGCAGAGTGCATCTCATTCTGTAGTGACAAATCCTCTTCACCCTGAGACCTGAAGACATACAACGTCCTCTTAGGCATTTGGTGAAAATGGCCAATAGAGAACGTTAAATACATAATATAAAAATAACACTGACAGGACAGTATTGATATAATACTTTTTTATTTGCATACAGTCATCAAATAGACAGAGGTAAAACATGGTCCAACAAAAATAAAAGATGGAATAATAAGACTGGCCTCTGATAGCACATGGTCTTAAGAAATGTGAAAAATACTGTACATTTGAACCATTTCCAGCGTGACTGAAGCCCTTCCTACATTGGTCACAGTGGTAGGGCCTCTGTCATGATAAGCATCATATTTTGAGTAACATAATGAAACAATTGTAAAATACATATTTTATATCTACACGGTTTACAACTTGTGGGTATAAAACATATTCAAATATGTGATCTTACAGTTATTTGGCATAAAGGTCCACTATGGAGTTTTGTTTTCATTTATAATAACATAAGAGAGAAGAAAAACAGTAAATGTATTTTGCAGGCTCTGAAAACAAAAACCCCTTTCTCAGAAACTGCATAGTGCACTTTTAAAATAACATTTCAAATGGAAGACATTTTCCTTTTTTAATTAATTAATCGAACTATTGACAAATAAAAAATAATCAATGTTGGATATGTACATGCATTAATTAACCTCTTGAAATGTGCATTACAAAATAATATTAAAGCTGCAATAATACTTTTCTGACAAGTAGAGGGCAGTAAGGAGCCATTTTAAACAAAGCATAGCCTCTCCTTCTCCCAAGCAAAAGCCTTGTTTTGTCTCACTAAAGTGATCATTGTATCATGTATTAACATAACTAGAGAACAAAACGGAAAATACCGATTTCGTTAATGGATTACTAGATTTCAAATAAAGTATATACAATGTTCTTTTATGCATTTCCTGGTTGTTAAACATGAAAATGGCCAAGAGAACTTAAAATATTCAATCTACAAACATAACACTCTTCTGACAGCACAATAGTGATGTAATTATTTACAGATCAAACAAATTAAATGCATAGGTGTATACAATAAACAGAGGAATGTTTGATTTATGTCCAGTATGAATGCGCTGTTGAATATTTATGTAAATGTTTTTAAGCAGATTTCTACTTATTTTTAGTGTTTGACAGCTGTATGAATACGCTGGTGATTATTTAAGTTTCCAGAGTGAACAAAGCTCTTCCCACACTGGTCACAGGGATAGTGCTTCTCTCAAGAATTAATATTCTTGTGTCTCTTTAAGTGTCCAGATCTTCCCACATTGGTCACGTTGGCTTCTCTCCTGTATGAATACGCTGGTGTCTCTTTAAGTTACCAAATTGTCTGAAGCTCTTCCCACACTGGTCACAGTTTTGATTAGGGATGTCCCGATCGCCTTTTTTTGCTCCCGATCCGATTCCGATCATGTGATTTTAAATATCTACCGATTCCGATCGTTCCCGATCCGATCTTTCACATTAGTAATCAATTTTGACGCATTTTTGTCAGAAACTGGTGGAGCAAGACAAGTCCCTCTGTTGGCTATAGTCCCTGGAGGGGCGCGAGCGCGGCGGCTCTTGTTATTACATTCACCCTGAGAAATGTGCTTCATGAGAAATATTAAAAGTTTCAATATATGTTTGCACATTAGTATACATTCAGTGTTCGACTTACGATAATCCTTAGTCACAGCAAATAAATGACGTTATCCAGGTTAGTCTGAAAAGTCCGCCTCCAGGCTCCAGTCTGCTGCTTCATGAGTTGTTCCTCCACACGGAATGTCGTCCTTGCAAACATTGCAATTGCTGGACTGGCTTGACTTTCTATTTTAAAATGCTTAGTTCCAACTTCCAAACCTCTAGCTGCTTTTAGTCACAGCAAATAATTGACGTTATCCAGGTGAAAAGTTAGTCTGAAAAGTCCGCCTCCAGGCTCCAGCCTGCTGAGTTTTTCCTCCACACGGAATGTCGTCCTTGCAAACATTGCAATTGCTGTTGGACTGGCTTCACTTTCTATTTTAAAATGCTTAGTTCCAACTTCCAAACCTCTAGCTGCTCAAGTGAGTGGATAACAGTGTTTCGGGAGCGACGTGTTGTACTGTTGTTGTGAGCGTGTAGCCAGAACACCGGTCTAAATTAAAGGGAAAGTGTTTGTTGCAACGGTGTAAATTAAAGGGAATGTGTTTGTTGTGGACAATTATTCTGCTCTGTGTGACAATAAATACATTAATGATATATTATATGTAATTTAAAACCAAAACTAAGGCCTCCGTATGAGTTTAAGACGTGAACATGGTCATGTTTGTTGAAAAAAAGAAAGAAAAAAAAATCTTTTATTGACTGCCGATTTTTATTTAATTTCCTTTCCCGATCCCGATCCTCTGAAAAGCACGTGATTGCCGCCGATCCCGATCACGTGATCGGGACATCCCTAGTTTTGATTGATTGATTGAAAACTTTATTAACAGATTGCAGAATGGGTACAGTACAGTACAGCTCAATACACACAATTGTTAAGGGGATGCAGACCAGAGAAAGACTTTCGTCTTGTTTACATCAGGGTCCCCCATTTTCAATTCATCGTAACATATATGACATACATGACATACGGATAGACAGTACTGCTACATCTATACATTTATGACATACCAGATTTGCAAATACAGTACTGTTTGTGATACAAAAAGAGTCCAGAAAAAAAATTGTATATATTGCTATATGGTATTGCTTCTCTCCTGTATGAATGTTCTGGTGTGTCTTTAAGCTGGAAGACTGACTGAAGCTCTTCCCACACTGGTCACAGGCATAGAACTTCTCTCCTGTATGAATGTTCTTGTGTGTCTTAAAGTTACTAAAGTTTCTGAAGCCTTCCCCACATTGGTCACAGTGGTAGGGCTTCTCTCCTGTATGAATACGCTGGTGTCTCTTTAAGGTTCCAGAGCGACTGAAGCTCTTCCCACATTGGTCACAGTGGTAGGGCTTCTCTCCTGTATGAATACGCTGGTGTCTCTTTAAGTCTCCAGACTGACTGAAGCCTTCCCCACATTGGTCACAGTGGTAGGGCTTCTCTCCTGTATGAATACGCTGGTGTGTCTTTAAGGTTCCAGGCTGACTGAAGCTTTCCCCACATTGGTCAGTGGTAGGGCTTCTCTCTTGTATGAATACGCTGGTGTCTCTTTAAGGTTCCAGAGCGACTAAAGCTCTTCCCACATTGGTCACAGCAGTGAGGCCTTGACTCAGCCATGATTGTATTTGTTGTTGGGGAACAATTGTATCTGGAATAGAGAGAAACATTGCAATGAAGATTTCAGATTGGTAGAATCTGTAATTCCGTATTGTTTATATGATTTAGTTTTGGTCTTATGTGTCGGTTGGAGTTTAGTAACATATTATAGTTTCTCCAGACCTCTCTTGGCAGAGTCTGAGGTGTGTCCAGCAATAGCAACACCTTCCTTATCCCCACTCAATTACAACCCACACATCAGAGAAACATGTGCAGTATGGGCAGTGCAGTATCAAGCAGGGCTCTGTTACCTAGAGGTCACTGTTTGGTGGCATTACAGATTCTACCTTTGAAAGTGAATCATCTCCATGGATGGGTATTGAATAATAATAATAATTGGTCAGAATTAGCTAAAATACTGTGCAAAACCCAATCTGCAATTTGTCATTGTGGTTGTTGTAATGTACTTGGGCAGACACGTACACGACTTAGCTTGTAGACATGTTGTTTATTTCTGATTGACAGTCGCGACCTACGGCAACTCCGTTGGGACGCGACGGATGCAGAAAGCGAATCACATCAGTGTGTTAGTG
>NW_028172210.1:0-27547 GCF_963971535.1 Notolepis coatsorum
CTGTCTCTACTGTCTCTACTTGTCTCATTCTACTGTCTCCTTACTGGTCTCATCTACTGTCTCCTTCTAACTGTCTCCTACTGTCTGCCTTACGTCTCTTTACGTTCCTACTGTCTCCTACGTCTCCCTACTGTTCTTCCTACTGTCTCTTCTACTGTCTCCTACTGTCCTCCTTCTACTGTCTCCTACTGTCTCCTACTGTCTCCTTCTACTGTCTCCTACTGTCTCCTTCTACTGTCTCCTACTGTCTCCTTCTACTGTCTCCTCTACTGTCTCCTTCTACTGTCTCCTTCTACTGTCTCCTCTACTGTCTCCTTCTACTGTCTCTCCTTCTACTGTCTCCTCTACTGTCTCCTTCTACTGTCCTCCTACAGTCTCCTTCTACTGTCTCCTACTGTCTCCTTCTACTGTCTCCTACTGTCTCCTTCTACTGTCTCCTACTGTCTCCTTCTACTGTCTCCTACTGTCTCCTTCTACTGTCTCCTTCTACTGTCTCCTTCTACTGTCTCCTACTGTCTCCTTCTACTGTCTCCTACTGTCTCCTTCTACTGTCTCCTACTGTCTCCTTCTACTGTCTCCTACTGTCTCCTTCTACTGTCTCCTTCTACTGTCTCCTCTACTGTCTCCTTCTACTGTCTCCTCTACTGTCTCCTTCTACTGTCTCCTACTGTCTCCTTCTACTGTCTCCTACTACTGTCTCCTACTGTCTCCCTTCTACTGTCTCCTCTACTGTCTCCTTCTACTGTCTCCTACTGTCTCCTACTACTGTCTCCTCTACTGTCTCCTTCTACTGTCTCCTTCTACTGTCTCCTACTGTCTCCTTCTACTGTCTCCTTCTACTGTCTCCTTCTACTGTCTCCTTCTACTGTCTCCTTCTACTGTCTCCTACTGTCTCCTTCTACTGTCTCCTACTGTCTCCTTCTACTGTCTCCTTCTACTGTCTCCTTCTACTGTCTCCTTCTACTGTCTCCTACTGTCTCCTTCTACTGTCTCCTTCTACTGTCTCCTTCTACTGTCTCCTTCTACTGTCTCCTTCTACTGTCTCCTTCTACTGTCTCCTTCTACTGTCTCCTACTACTGTCTCCTTCTACTGTCTCCTTCTACTGTCTCCTTCTACTGTCTCCTACTGTCTCCTTCTACTGTCTCCTACTGTCTCCTTCTACTGTCTCCTTCTACTGTCTCCTTCTACTGTCTCCTTGCTACTGTCTCCTCTACTGTCTCCTTCTACTGTCTCCTACTGTCTCCTTCTACTGTCTCCTTCTACTGTCTCCTTCTACTGTCTCCTTCTACTGTCTCCTACTGTCTCCTTCTACTGTCCTCACTTCTACTGTCTCCTTCTACTGTCTCCTTCTACTGTCTCCTTCTACTGTCTCCTACTGTCTCCTTCTACTGTCTCCTTCTACTGTCTCCTTCTACTGTCTCCTACTGTCTCCTTCTACTGTCTCCTACTGTCTCCTTCTACTGTCTCCTTCTACTGTCTCCCTACTGTCTCCTTCTACTGTCTCCTTCTACTGTCTCCTTCTACTGTCTCCTACTGTCTCCTTCTACTGTCTCCTTCTACTGTCTCCTTCTACTGTCTCCTCTACTGTCTCCTTCTACTGTCTCCTTCTACTGTCTCCTTCTACTGTCTCCTTCTACTGTCTCCTTCTACTGTCTCCTACTGTCCTCCTTCTACTGTCTCCTACTGTCTCCTACTGTCTCCTTCTACTGTCTCCTACTGTCTCCTTCTACTGTCTCCTTCTACTGTCTCCTACTGTCTCCTTCTACTGTCTCCTTCTACTGTCTCTCTACTGTCTCCTTCTACTGTCTCCTTCTACTGTCTCCTACTGTCTCCTTCTACTGTCTCCTACTGTCTCCTACTGTCTCCTTCTACTGTCTCCTCTACTGTCTCCTTCTACTGTCTCCTTCTACTGTCTCCTACTGTCTCCTTCTACTGTCTCCTTCTACTGTCTCCTTCTACTGTCTCCTACTGTCTCCTTCTACTGTCTCCTACTGTCTCCTTCTACTGTCTCCTTCTACTGTCTCCTTCTACTGTCTCTTCTACTGTCTCCTTCTACTGTCTCCTTCTACTGTCTCCTACTGTCTCCTTCTACTGTCTCCTACTGTCTCCTATCTACTGTCTCCTTCTACTGTCTCCTTCTACTGTCTCCTACTGTCTCCTTCTACTGTCTCCTTCTACTGTCTCCTTCTACTGTCTCCTACTGTCTCCTTCTACTGTCTCCTACTGTCTCCTTCTACTGTCTCCTACTGTCTCCTTCTACTGTCTCCTACTGTCTCCTTCTACTGTCTCCTACTGTCTCCTTCTACTGTCTCCTTCTACTGTCTCCTTCTACTGTCTCCTCTACTGTCTCCTTCTACTGTCTCCTTCTACTGTCTCCTACTGTCTCCTTCTACTGTCTCCTTCTACTGTCTCCTACTGTCTCCTTCTACTGTCTCCTTCTACTGTCTCCTTCTACTGTCTCCTACTGTCTCCTACTACTGTCTCCTCTACTGTCTCCTTCTACTGTCTCCTTCTACTGTCTCCTACTGTCTCCTTCTACTGTCTCCTTCTACTGTCTCCTTCTACTGTCTCCTTCTACTGTCTCCTTCTACTGTCTCCTACTGTCTCCTTCTACTGTCTCCTACTGTCTCCTTCTACTGTCTCCTTCTACTGTCTCCTTCTACTGTCTCCTTCTACTGTCTCCTACTGTCTCCTTCTACTGTCTCCTTCTACTGTCTCCTTCTACTGTCTCCTTCTACTGTCTCCTTCTACTGTCTCCTTCTACTGTCTCCTACTACTGTCTCCTTCTACTGTCTCCTTCTACTGTCTCCTTCTACTGTCTCCTACTGTCTCCTTCTACTGTCTCCTACTGTCTCCTTCTACTGTCTCCTTCTACTGTCTCCTTCTACTGTCTCCTTCTACTGTCTCCTACTGTCTCCTTCTACTGTCTCCTACTGTCTCCTTCTACTGTCTCCTTCTACTGTCTCCTTCTACTGTCTCCTTCTACTGTCTCCTACTGTCTCCTTCTACTGTCTCATTCTACTGTCTCCTTCTACTGTCTCCTTCTACTGTCTCCTTCTACTGTCTCCTACTGTCTCCTTCTACTGTCTCCTTCTACTGTCTCCTTCTACTGTCTCCTACTGTCTCCTTCTACTGTCTCCTACTGTCTCCTTCTACTGTCTCCTTCTACTGTCTCCTACTGTCTCCTACTACTGTCTCCTTCTACTGTCTCCTTCTACTGTCTCCTACTGTCTCCTTCTACTGTCTCCTTCTACTGTCTCCTTCTACTGTCTCCTCCTACTGTCTCCTTCTACTGTCTCCTTCTACTGTCTCCTTCTACTGTCTCCTTCTACTGTATCCTTCTACTGTCTCCTACTGTCTCCTTCTACTGTCTCCTACTGTCTCCTACTGTCTCCTTCTACTGTCTCCTACTGTCTCCTTCTACTGTCTCCTTCTACTGTCTCCTACTGTCTCCTTCTACTGTCTCCTTCTACTGTCTCCTACTGTCTCCTTCTACTGTCTCCTTCTACTGTCTCCTACTGTCTCCTTCTACTGTCTCCTACTGTCTCCTACTGTCTCCTTCTACTGTCTCCTACTGTCTCCTTCTACTGTCTCCTTCTACTGTCTCCTACTGTCTCCTTCTACTGTCTCCTTCTACTGTCTCCTACTGTCTCCTACTGTCTCCTTCTACTGTCTCCTACTGTCTCCTTCTACTGTCTCCTTCTACTGTCTCCTTCTACTGTCTCCTTCTACTGTCTCCTTCTACTGTCTCCTTCTACTGTCTCCTTCTACTGTCTCCTACTGTCTCCTTCTACTGTCTCCTACTGTCTCCTACTACTGTCTCCTTCTACTGTCTCCTTCTACTGTCTCCTACTGTCTCCTTCTACTGTCTCCTTCTACTGTCTCCTTCTACTGTCTCCTACTGTCTCCTTCTACTGTCTCCTACTGTCTCCTTCTACTGTCTCCTTCTACTGTCTCCTTCTACTGTCTCCTTCTACTGTCTCCTTCTACTGTCTCCTACTGTCTCCTTCTACTGTCTCCTACTGTCTCCTACTACTGTCTCCTTCTACTGTCTCCTTCTACTGTCTCCTTCTACTGTCTCCTTCTACTGTCTCCTTCTACTGTCTCCTACTGTCTCCTACTGTCTCCTTCTACTGTCTCCTACTGACTCCTACTGTCTCCTTCTACTGTCTCCTTCTACTGTCTCCTTCTACTGTCTCCTACTGTCTCCTTCTACTGTCTCCTTCTACTGTCTCCTACTGTCTCCTACTGTCTCCTTCTACTGTCTCCTACTGTCTCCTTCTACTGTCTCCTTCTACTGTCTCCTTCTACTGTCTCCTTCTACTGTCTCCTTCTACTGTCTCCTACTGTCTCCTTCTACTGTCTCCTACTGTCTCCTACTACTGTCTCCTACTGTCTCCTTCTACTGTCTCCTTCTACTGTCTCCTTCTACTGTCTCCTTCTACTGTCTCCTTCTACTGTCTCCTACTGTCTCCTTCTACTGTCTCCTACTGTCTCCTTCTACTGTCTCCTTCTACTGTCTCCTTCTACTGTCTCCTACTGTCTCCTTCTACTGTCTCCTACTGTCTCCTTCTACTGTCTCCTACTGTCTCCTTCTACTGTCTCCTTCTACTGTCTCCTACTGTCTCCTACTGTCTCCTTCTACTGTCTCCTTCTACTGTCTCCTACTGTCTCCTTCTACTGTCTCCTACTGTCTCCTTCTACTGTCTCCTACTGTCTCCTTCTACTGTCTCCTTCTACTGTCTCCTACTGTCTCCTTCTACTGTCTCCTACTGTCTCCTTCTACTGTCTCCTCCTACTGTCTCCTTCTACTGTCTCCTTCTACTGTCTCCTTCTACTGTCTCCTTCTACTGTCTCCTACTGTCTCCTTCTACTGTCTCCTTCTACTGTCTCCTTCTACTGTCTCCTACTGTCTCCTTCTACTGTCTCCTACTGTCTCCTTCTACTGTCTCCTACTGTCTCCTTCTACTGTCTCCTTCTACTGTCTCCTTCTACTGTCTCCTACTGTCTCCTTCTACTGTCTCCTTCTACTGTCTCCTTCTACTGTCTCCTTCTACTGTCTCCTACTGTCTCCTTCTACTGTCTCCTACTGTCTCCTTCTACTGTCTCCTTCTACTGTCTCCTACTGTCTCCTTCTACTGTCTCCTACTGTCTCCTTCTACTGTCTCCTTCTACTGTCTCCTTCTACTGTCTCCTACTGTCTCCTTCTACTGTCTCCTTCTACTGTCTCCTTCTACTGTCTCCTACTGTCTCCTTCTACTGTCTCCTTCTACTGTCTCCTTCTACTGTCTCCTTCTACTGTCTCCTTCTACTGTCTCCTTCTACTGTCTCCTACTGTCTCCTTCTACTGTCTCCTACTGTCTCCTTCTACTGTCTCCTTCTACTGTCTCCTACTGTCTCCTTCTACTGTCTCCTACTGTCTCCTTCTACTGTCTCCTTCTACTGTCTCCTACTGTCTCCTTCTACTGTCTCCTTCTACTGTCTCCTACTGTCTCCTTCTACTGTCTCCTTCTACTGTCTCCTTCTACTGTCTCCTACTGTCTCCTTCTACTGTCTCCTTCTACTGTCTCCTACTGTCTCCTACTGTCTCCTTCTACTGTCTCCTTCTACTGTCTCCTACTGTCTCCTACTGTCTCCTTCTACTGTCTCCTCCTACTGTCTCCTTCTACTGTCTCCTACTGTCTCCTTCTACTGTCTCCTTCTACTGTCTCCTTCTACTGTCTCCTACTGTCTCCTTCTACTGTCTCCTACTGTCTCCTTCTACTGTCCCCTTCTACTGTCTCCTACTGTCTCCTTCTACTGTCTCCTTCTACTGTCTCCTTCTACTGTCTCCTACTGTCTCCTACTGTCTCCTTCTACTGTCTCCTTCTACTGTCTCCTTCTACTGTCTCCTTCTACTGTCTCCTTCTACTGTCTCCTACTGTCTCCTTCTACTGTCTCCTTCTACTGTCTCCTTCTACTGTCTCCTACTGTCTCCTTCTACTGTCTCCTACTGTCTCCTTCTACTGTCTCCTTCTACTGTCTCCTTCTACTGTCTCCTACTGTCTCCTTCTACTGTCTCCTACTGTCTCCTTCTACTGTCTCCTTCTACTGTCTCCTACTGTCTCCTTCTACTGTCTCCTTCTACTGTCTCCTACTGTCTCCTTCTACTGTCTCCTACTGTCTCCTTCTACTGTCTCCTACTGTCTCCTTCTACTGTCTCCTACTGTCTCCTTCTACTGTCTCCTACTGTCTCCTACTGTCTCCTTCTACTGTCTCCTACTGTCTCCTTCTACTGTCTCCTACTGTCTCCTACTGTCTCCTTCTACTGTCTCCTACTGTCTCCTTCTACTGTCTCCTTCTACTGTCTCCTACTGTCTCCTTCTACTGTCTCCTACTGTCTCCTACTGTCTCCTTCTACTGTCTCCTACTGTCTCCTTCTACTGTCTCCTACTGTCTCCTTCTACTGTCTCCTACTGTCTCCTACTGTCTCCTTCTACTGTCTCCTACTGTCTCCTTCTACTGTCTCCTACTGTCTCCTTCTACTGTCTCCTACTGTCTCCTTCTACTGTCTCCTTCTACTGTCTCCTTCTACTGTCTCCTTCTACTGTCTCCTTCTACTGTCTCCTACTGTCTCCTTCTACTGTCTCCTACTGTCTCCTTCTACTGTCTCCTACTGTCTCCTTCTACTGTCTCCTACTGTCTCCTTCTACTGTCTCCTACTGTCTCCTTCTACTGTCTCCTACTGTCTCCTTCTACTGTCTCCTTCTACTGTCTCCTTCTACTGTCTCCTACTGTCTCCTTCTACTGTCTCCTACTGTCTCCTTCTACTGTCTCCTACTGTCTCCTTCTACTGTCTCCTTCTACTGTCTCCTTCTACTGTCTCCTTCTACTGTCTCCTTCTACTGTCTCCTACTGTCTCCTTCTACTGTCTCCTACTACTGTCTCCTACTGTCTCCTTCTACTGTCTCCTTCTACTGTCTCCTTCTACTGTCTCCTACTGTCTCCTACTACTGTCTCCTACTGTCTCCTTCTACTGTCTCCTTCTACTGTCTCCTACTGTCTCCTTCTACTGTCTCCTTCTACTGTCTCCTTCTACTGTCTCCTTCTACTGTCTCCTTCTACTGTCTCCTTCTACTGTCTCCTACTGTCTCCTTCTACTGTCTCCTTCTACTGTCTCCTTCTACTGTCTCCTACTGTCTCCTTCTACTGTCTCCTTCTACTGTCTCCTTCTACTGTCTCCTTCTACTGTCTCCTACTACTGTCTCCTTCTACTGTCTCCTTCTACTGTCTCCTTCTACTGTCTCCTACTGTCTCCTTCTACTGTCTCCTACTGTCTCCTTCTACTGTCTCCTTCTACTGTCTCCTTCTACTGTCTCCTTCTACTGTCTCCTACTGTCTCCTTCTACTGTCTCCTACTGTCTCCTTCTACTGTCTCCTTCTACTGTCTCCTTCTACTGTCTCCTTCTACTGTCTCCTACTGTCTCCTTCTACTGTCTCATTCTACTGTCTCCTTCTACTGTCTCCTTCTACTGTCTCCTTCTACTGTCTCCTACTGTCTCCTTCTACTGTCTCCTTCTACTGTCTCCTTCTACTGTCTCCTACTGTCTCCTTCTACTGTCTCCTACTGTCTCCTTCTACTGTCTCCTTCTACTGTCTCCTACTGTCTCCTACTACTGTCTCCTTCTACTGTCTCCTTCTACTGTCTCCTACTGTCTCCTTCTACTGTCTCCTTCTACTGTCTCCTTCTACTGTCTCCTCCTACTGTCTCCTTCTACTGTCTCCTTCTACTGTCTCCTTCTACTGTCTCCTTCTACTGTATCCTTCTACTGTCTCCTACTGTCTCCTTCTACTGTCTCCTACTGTCTCCTACTGTCTCCTTCTACTGTCTCCTACTGTCTCCTTCTACTGTCTCCTTCTACTGTCTCCTACTGTCTCCTTCTACTGTCTCCTTCTACTGTCTCCTACTGTCTCCTTCTACTGTCTCCTTCTACTGTCTCCTACTGTCTCCTTCTACTGTCTCCTACTGTCTCCTACTGTCTCCTTCTACTGTCTCCTACTGTCTCCTTCTACTGTCTCCTTCTACTGTCTCCTACTGTCTCCTTCTACTGTCTCCTTCTACTGTCTCCTACTGTCTCCTACTGTCTCCTTCTACTGTCTCCTACTGTCTCCTTCTACTGTCTCCTTCTACTGTCTCCTTCTACTGTCTCCTTCTACTGTCTCCTTCTACTGTCTCCTTCTACTGTCTCCTACTGTCTCCTTCTACTGTCTCCTACTGTCTCCTACTACTGTCTCCTTCTACTGTCTCCTTCTACTGTCTCCTACTGTCTCCTTCTACTGTCTCCTTCTACAGTCTCCTACTGTCTCCTTCTACTGTCTCC
Organism: Notolepis coatsorum; assembly: GCF_963971535.1. NCBI lineage: Eukaryota > Metazoa > Chordata > Actinopteri > Aulopiformes > Paralepididae > Notolepis > Notolepis coatsorum. The sequence goes on from NW_028172210.1 coordinate 8,362, forward strand.
TACTGTCTCCTTCTACTGTCTCCTTCTACTGTCTCCTTCTACTGTCTCCTTCTACTGTCTCCTACTGTCTCCTTCTACTGTCTCCTACTGTCTCCTACTACTGTCTCCTTCTACTGTCTCCTTCTACTGTCTCCTTCTACTGTCTCCTTCTACTGTCTCCTACTGTCTCCTACTGTCTCCTTCTACTGTCTCCTACTGACTCCTACTGTCTCCTTCTACTGTCTCCTTCTACTGTCTCCTACTGTCTCCTTCTACTGTCTCCTTCTACTGTCTCCTACTGTCTCCTACTGTCTCCTTCTACTGTCTCCTACTGTCTCCTTCTACTGTCTCCTTCTACTGTCTCCTTCTACTGTCTCCTTCTACTGTCTCCTTCTACTGTCTCCTACTGTCTCCTTCTACTGTCTCCTACTGTCTCCTACTACTGTCTCCTACTGTCTCCTTCTACTGTCTCCTTCTACTGTCTCCTTCTACTGTCTCCTTCTACTGTCTCCTTCTACTGTCTCCTACTGTCTCCTTCTACTGTCTCCTACTGTCTCCTTCTACTGTCTCCTTCTACTGTCTCCTTCTACTGTCTCCTTCTACTGTCTCCTACTGTCTCCTTCTACTGTCTCCTTCTACTGTCTCCTTCTACTGTCTCCTTCTACTGTCTCCTTCTACTGTCTCCTTCTACTGTCTCCTTCTACTGTCTCCTTCTACTGTCTCCTACTACTGTCTCCTTCTACTGTCTCCTTCTACTGTCTCCTTCTACTGTCTCCTTCTACTGTCTCCTACTGTCTCCTTCTACTGTCTCCTTCTACTGTCTTCTACTGTCTCCTTCTACTGTCTCCTTCTACTGTCTCCTTCTACTGTCTCCTTCTACTGTCTCCTACTGTCTCCTTCTACTGTCTCCTTCTACTGTCTCCTTCTACTGTCTCCTTCTACTGTCTCCTACTGTCTCCTTCTACTGTCTCCTACTGTCTCCTTCTACTGTCTCCTTCTACTGTCTCCTTCTACTGTCTCCTACTGTCTCCTTCTACTGTCTCCTACTGTCTCCTTCTACTGTCTCCTACTGTCTCCTTCTACTGTCTCCTTCTACTGTCTCCTACTGTATCCTTCTACTGTCTCCTACTGTCTCCTTCTACTGTCTCCTTCTACTGTCTCCTTCTACTGTCTCCTACTGTCTCCTTCTACTGTCTCCTACTGTCTCCTTCTACTGTCTCCTACTGTCTCCTTCTACTGTCTCCTACTGTCTCCTACTGTCTCCTTCTACTGTCTCCTTCTACTGTCTCCTTCTACTGTCTCCTTCTACTGTCTCCTACTGTCTCCTTCTACTGTCTCCTACTGTCTCCTTCTACTGTCTCCTTCTACTGTCTCCTTCTACTGTCTCCTACTGTCTCCTACTGTCTCCTTCTACTGTCTCCTTCTACTGTCTCCTTCTACTGTCTCCTTCTACTGTATCCTACTGTCTCCTTCTACTGTCTCCTACTGTCTCCTTCTACTGTCTCCTTCTACTGTCTCCTTCTACTGTCTCCTTCTACTGTCTCCTACTGTCTCCTTCTACTGTCTCCTTCTACTGTCTCCTTCTACTGTCTCCTACTGTCTCCTTCTACTGTCTCCTACTGTCTCCTTCTACTGTCTCCTTCTACTGTCTCCTTCTACTGTCTCCTACTGTCTCCTTCTACTGTCTCCTTCTACTGTCTCCTACTGTCTCCTACTGTCTCCTTCTACTGTCTCCTACTGTCTCCTTCTACTGTCTCCTACTGTCTCCTTCTACTGTCTCCTACTGTCTCCTACTGTCTCCTTCTACTGTCTCCTTCTACTGTCTCCTACTGTCTCCTTCTACTGTCTCCTTCTACTGTTTCCTACTGTCTCCTTCTACTGTCTCCTTCTACTGTCTCCTACTGTCTCCTACTACTGTCTCCTACTGTCTCCTTCTACTGTCTCCTTCTACTGTCTCCTCCTACTGTCTCCTTCTACTGTCTCCTTCTACTGTCTCCTTCTACTGTCTCCTTCTACTGTCTCCTTCTACTGTCTCCTACTGTCTCCTCCTACTGTCTCCTTCTACTGTCTCCTTCTACTGTCTCCTTCTACTGTCTCCTACTGTCTCCTTCTACTGTCTCCTTCTACTGTCTCCTACTGTCTCCTACTGTCTCCTTCTACTGTCTCCTTCTACTGTCTCCTTCTACTGTCTCCTTCTACTGTATCCTACTGTCTCCTTCTACTGTCTCCTCCTACTGTCTCCTTCTACTGTCTCCTTCTACTGTCTCCTTCTACTGTCTCCTACTGTCTCCTTCTACTGTCTCCTTCTACTGTCTCCTCCTACTGTCTCCTCCTACTGTCTCCTTCTACTGTCTCCTTCTACTGTCTCCTTCTACTGTCTCCTTCTACTGTCTCCTACTGTCTCCTACTGTCTCCTTCTACTGTCTCCTTCTACTGTCTCCTACTGTCTCCTACTGTCCTACTGTCTCCTTCTACTGTCTCCTACTGTCTCCTTATACTGTCTCCTACTGTCTCCTTCTACTGTCTCCTTCTACTGTCTCCTTCTACTGTCTCCTTCTACTGTCTCCTTCTACTGTCTCCTACTGTCTCCTCCTACTGTCTCCTTCTACTGTCTCCTTCTACTGTCTCCTTCTACTGTCTCCTTCTACTGTCTCCTACTGTCTCCTTCTACTGTCTCCTTCTACTGTCTCCTTCTACTGTCTCCTCCTACTGTCTCCTTCTACTGTCTCCTTCTACTGTCTCCTACTGTCTCCTTCTACTGTCTCCTACTGTCTCCTCCTACTGTCTCCTTCTACTGTCTCCTACTGTCTCCTCCTACTGTCTCCTTCTACTGTCTCCTTCTACTGTCTCCTACTGTCTCCTTCTACTGTCTCCTACTGTCTCCTTCTACTGTCTCCTACTGTCTCCTTCTACTGTCTCCTTCTACTGTCTCCTTCTACTGTCTCCTCCTACTGTCTCCTTCTACTGTCTCCTTCTACTGTCTCCTACTGTCTCCTACTGTCTCCTTCTACTGTCTCCTTCTACTGTCTCCTACTGTCTCCTTCTACTGTCTCCTTCTACTGTCTCCTTCTACTGTCTCCTACTACTGTCTCCTTCTACTGTCTCCTTCTACTGTCTTCTACTGTCTCCTTCTACTGTCTCCTACTGTCTCCTTCTACTGTCTCCTTCTACTGTCTCCTTCTACTGTCTCCTTCTACTGTCTTCTACTGTCTCCTTCTACTGTCTCCTACTGTCTCCTTCTACTGTCTCCTTCTACTGTCTCCTTCTACTGTCTCCTTCTACTGTCTCCTTCTACTGTCTCCTTCTACTGTCTCCTACTGTCTCCTTCTACTGTCTCCTTCTACTGTCTCCTTCTACTGTCTCCTTCTACTGTCTCCTACTGTCTCCTACTACTGTCTCCTTCTACTGTCTCCTTCTACTGTCTTCTACTGTCTCCTTCTACTGTCTCCTACTGTCTCCTTCTACTGTCTCCTTCTACTGTCTCCTACTGTCTCCTTCTACTGTCTCCTTCTACTGTCTCCTTCTACTGTCTCCTACTGTCTCCTTCTACTGTCTCCTTCTACTGTCTCCTACTGTCTCCTACTGTCTCCTTCTACTGTCTCCTACTGTCTCCTACTGTCTCCTTCTACTGTCTCCTTCTACTGTCTCCTTCTACTGTCTCCTTCTACTGTCTCCTACTGTCTCCTTCTACTGTCTCCTTCTACTGTCTCCTTCTACTGTCTCCTACTGTCTCCTTCTACTGTCTCCTTCTACTGTCTCCTTCTACTGTCTCCTACTGTCTCCTTCTACTGTCTCCTACTGTCTCCTCCTACTGTCTCCTTCTACTGTCTCCTTCTACTGTCTCCTTCTACTGTCTCCTACTGTCTCCTTCTACTGTCTCCTTCTACTGTCTCCTACTGTCTCCTTCTACTGTCTCCTACTGTCTCCTTCTACTGTCTCCTTCTACTGTCTCCTACTGTCTCCTTCTACTGTCTCCTTCTACTGTCTCCTACTGTCTCCTTCTACTGTCTCCTTCTACTGTCTCCTTCTACTGTCTCCTTCTACTGTCTCCTACTGTCTCCTTCTACTGTCTCCTTCTACTGTCTCCTTCTACTGTCTCCTTCTACTGTCTCCTTCTACTGTCTCCTTCTACTGTCTCCTACTGTCTCCTTCTACTGTCTCCTTCTACTGTCTCCTTCTACTGTCTCCTACTACTGTCTCCTTCTACTGTCTCCTACTGTCTCCTTCTACTGTCTCCTTCTACTGTCTCCTTCTACTGTCTCCTACTACTGTCTCCTACTGTCTCCTTCTACTGTCTCCTACTGTCTCCTTCTACTGTCTCCTACTGTCTCCTTCTACTGTCTCCTTCTACTGTCTCCTTCTACTGTCTCCTACTGTCTCCTTCTACTGTCTCCTACTGTCTCCTTCTACTGTCTCCTTCTACTGTCTCCTACTGTCTCCTTCTACTGTCTCCTCCTACTGTCTCCTTCTACTGTCTCCTACTGTCTCCTTCTACTGTCTCCTTCTACTGTCTCCTACTGTCTCCTTCTACTGTCTCCTTCTACTGTCTCCTACTGTCTCCTTCTACTGTCTCCTTCTACTGTCTCCTTCTACTGTCTCCTTCTACTGTCTCCTTCTACTGTCTCCTACTGTCTCCTACTGTCTCCTTCTACTGTCTCCTTCTACTGTCTCCTTCTACTGTCTCCTACTGTCTCCTTCTACTGTCTCCTTCTACTGTCTCCTTCTACTGTCTCCTTCTACTGTCTCCTTCTACTGTCTCCTTCTACTGTCTCCTCCTACTGTCTCCTTCTACTGTCTCCTTCTACTGTCTCCTACTGTCTCCTTCTACTGTCTCCTTCTACTGTCTCCTCCTACTGTCTCCTTCTACTGTCTCCTTCTACTGTCTCCTACTGTCTCCTTCTACTGTCTCCTTCTACTGTCTCCTTCTACTGTCTCCTTCTACTGTCTCCTTCTACTGTCTCCTACTGTCTCCTACTACTGTCTCCTTCTACTGTCTCCTTCTACTGTCTCCTACTGTCTCCTTCTACTGTCTCCTACTGTCTCCTTCTACTGTCTCCTTCTACTGTCTCCTACTGTCTCCTTCTACTGTCTCCTCCTACTGTCTCCTTCTACTGTCTCCTACTGTCTCCTTCTACTGTCTCCTACTGTCTCCTTCTACTGTCTCCTTCTACTGTCTCCTACTGTCTCCTTCTACTGTCTCCTTCTACTGTCTCCTTCTACTGTCTCCTTCTACTGTCTCCTTCTACTGTCTCCTACTGTCTCCTACTGTCTCCTTCTACTGTCTCCTTCTACTGTCTCCTTCTACTGTCTCCTACTGTCTCCTTCTACTGTCTCCTTCTACTGTCTCCTTCTACTGTCTCCTTCTACTGTCTCCTTCTACTGTCTCCTTCTACTGTCTCCTCCTACTGTCTCCTTCTACTGTCTCCTTCTACTGTCTCCTACTGTCTCCTTCTACTGTCTCCTTCTACTGTCTCCTTCTACTGTCTCCTTCTACTGTCTCCTCCTACTGTCTCCTTCTACTGTCTCCTTCTACTGTCTCCTACTGTCTCCTTCTACTGTCTCCTTCTACTGTCTCCTTCTACTGTCTCCTTCTACTGTCTCCTTCTACTGTCTCCTACTGTCTCCTACTACTGTCTCCTTCTACTGTCTCCTTCTACTGTCTTCTACTGTCTCCTTCTACTGTCTCCTACTGTCTCCTTCTACTGTCTCCTTCTACTGTCTCCTACTGTCTCCTTCTACTGTCTCCTTCTACTGTCTCCTTCTACTGTCTCCTACTGTCTCCTTCTACTGTCTCCTTCTACTGTCTCCTTCTACTGTCTCCTACTGTCTCCTTCTACTGTCTCCTTCTACTGTCTCCTTCTACTGTCTCCTACTGTCTCCTACTGTCTCCTTCTACTGTCTCCTTCTACTGTCTCCTTCTACTGTCTCCTTCTACTGTCTCCTACTGTCTCCTTCTACTGTCTCCTTCTACTGTCTCCTTCTACTGTCTCCTACTGTCTCCTACTGTCTCCTTCTACTGTCTCCTCCTACTGTCTCCTTCTACTGTCTCCTTCTACTGTCTCCTACTGTCTCCTTCTACTGTCTCCTTCTACTGTCTCCTTCTACTGTCTCCTTCTACTGTCTCCTACTGTCTCCTTCTACTGTCTCCTTCTACTGTCTCCTTCTACTGTCTCCTTCTACTGTCTCCTTCTACTGTCTCCTACTGTCTCCTTCTACTGTCTCCTTCTACTGTCTCCTTCTACTGTCTCCTACTGTCTCCTTCTACTGTCTCCTACTGTCTCCTTCTACTGTCTCCTACTGTCTCCTTCTACTGTCTCCTTCTACTGTCTCCTTCTACTGTCTCCTTCTACTGTCTCCTTCTACTGTCTCCTACTGTCTCCTTCTACTGTCTCCTACTGTCTCCTTCTACTGTCTCCTACTGTCTCCTTCTACTGTCTCCTCCTACTGTCTCCTTCTACTGTCTCCTACTGTCTCCTTCTACTGTCTCCTTCTACTGTCTCCTACTGTCTCCTTCTACTGTCTCCTTCTACTGTCTCCTACTGTCTCCTTCTACTGTCTCCTTCTACTGTCTCCTTCTACTGTCTCCTACTGTCTCCTTCTACTGTCTCCTTCTACTGTCTCCTTCTACTGTCTCCTTCTACTGTCTCCTTCTACTGTCTCCTTCTACTGTCTCCTACTGTCTCCTACTGTCTCCTTCTACTGTCTCCTTCTACTGTCTCCTTCTACTGTCTCCTACTGTCTCCTTCTACTGTCTCCTACTGTCTCCTTCTACTGTCTCCTTCTACTGTCTCCTTCTACTGTCTCCTTCTACTGTCTCCTACTGTCTCCTACTGTCTCCTTCTACTGTCTCCTTCTACTGTCTCCTTCTACTGTCTCCTTCTACTGTCTCCTACTGTCTCCTTCTACTGTCTCCTCCTACTGTCTCCTTCTACTGTCTCCTTCTACTGTCTCCTCCTACTGTCTCCTTCTACTGTCTCCTACTGTCTCCTACTGTCTCCTTCTACTGTCTCCTCCTACTGTCTCCTTCTACTGTCTCCTTCTACTGTCTCCTCCTACTGTCTCCTACTGTCTCCTTCTACTGTCTCCTCCTACTGTCTCCTACTGTCTCCTACTGTCTCCTTCTACTGTCTCCTTCTACTGTCTCCTTCTACTGTCTCCTCCTACTGTCTCCTTCTACTGTCTCCTTCTACTGTCTCCTTCTACTGTCTCCTTCTACTGTCTCCTCCTACTGTCTCCTTCTACTGTCTCCTTCTACTGTCTCCTTCTACTGTCTCCTACTGTCCCCTTCTACTGTGTTCTTCTGTCTCCTTCTACTGCCTCCTCCATCTGTTTCCCTCTACTGTTCTATTCTACCATCTCCTCTGTCCTCTAGTCCTACACCGCTCCTCTCCTAGCATGGCAGCATGGCGACAGGACAGACCTGTCTGACTCCAGCGGCGTCTAGTTGTTGAGGCAGCGAGTGCTTCCGCCTGCCGGGTGCCGGCTTCTCCGCCACGCCACAGGACGCCTCCCCGTTCTCCACCATCAGCTCGTCGTCCTCTCCTACCGACTCCAGCCGACTGCCTCCCCCTGAGACACACACACACACACACACACACACACACACACACACACACACACACACACACACACACACACACACACACACACACACACACACACACACACACACACACACACACACACACACACACACACACACACACACACGTCAGACTCTAGGGAGAACGCTAACTGAAACGATTGCGAAGATAACTCTTGGAATGTCCTCCGACTCTCTCTGACGCTGGAGGTTCTGAGAGGGCATACATACCCTCATCTCACACCTTGTTGCCCATTATGCGCATGTCCAGAGTTAATTATATTGTATATTGTTTACACTGCCTTTTTATATAAAAAAAAAATACTTCTCCACTGTACTATAATTCTGTGACCTGTACCTGTATGTCTTCTACTACCTGTACCTCCCCTCCCCCCTCCCACATGCTGCTATGATACCTACTTTTCCCAAGGGGATCAATAAAGGAATATCCTATCTTATCTTTATGTTTAAACTTATGATTCCAGATCATCGTGTGACTACCAGTAACTATTTTAGCTGATTCTTTTAAAAACTTTTATTTTTATTTTTCTATTACTCTTTTGTGTATACTTTTCTGTGAATATTGCTTTTATTATGTACCATTTACATTTGTACAATCGTCGTTTCTGTAAATGAGGGAGACCTCAGAAGCTTACTTAAATAAAGGTTGAAATTAAATCAAATATAGTAACTTTATTCAAATTATGGACACACTATGTTCTTTCTGTTGCCTCGGAACAGTTCAGTCAGTATTTGTGAACACACCACTCTCTCCTGAAGCTAGAAAACAGAGAGAGAACCCTTCAATCGGTGATGTCACTGGTATGTCAAATCTAGGGCTGCTCCATAGACAATGAATGGGGCTCTGGCTTCATGAGGCCATGACATGTTTACGTAAGCTCTTACACCCAAATGAGGTTTATATTCTGACATCTGATTAATATTATTACTCAGTAGTACTAATTTATACACACTCCAGTTTAAATCACCTTTTTTTGTTTGCTTTTATTTGTCACATATAAGGTGCATGTACATTACAGTGAAATGCTTGGTTCTGTATGAGCCCCGGAGAATGTGCTTCATACAGCGAACAAAAAAATGCAGACAATGAGGTACAAAAATGCAAAAAATAAATAAAAGTGAGGTATGGATGTAGTGCAACTCTCTTTTTAATAAATAGATAAATATGGTGTAGTGTTAAAGTGTTTAAAGTGAGTGTTAAGGTGAGTTTGTTTAAAGTGAGTGTGTGCATGTGGATGTGTGTGCAGTGAGTGTAGATGGATGGGTTGATGTTACATAGAGTCATTGAGCAGCCTGATGGACTGGGGATAGAAGCTCCTTCTGAGTCTCTCTGTTCTGGCCATGAGACTCCAGTAGCGCTTGCCTGACCGCAGCAGTGCAAAAGAGGCAGTTGTTTGGGTGGCTAGAGTCTTTGACTATTCTCTTAGCCTTGGCCCTGCAACGCTTGGTGTAAATGTCCTGGAGAGTGGGAAGCCCACCTCCAGTTGTGCATTCGGCTGATCGAGCCACTCTCTGCAGTCTGCTGCGGTCGTGTGCGGTGCTATTCCCAAACCAGGAGGTGATGTTACCAGTCAGGATGCTCTCTATTGTGCATGAGTAGAAGTTCTTTAGGATCTTCTGACTCACTTTGAACTTCCTTAGGCGCCTAAGGAAGTAGAGGCGCTGCTGTGCCTTCTGTATTGTATTGTATATTGTTATTGCACTTTACTGTTACATTTGCACTCTGGTTGGATGCCAAACCTCTTTTCGTTGTACTGTACCCTGTGCTGTGCTGTATAATGACAATACATTTGAATATAATCTAATATTCAACCATTGCTAGGTCTAAACCTTTTATTTTTTAGACATTACCATTCCTTTATACATAATCAATAACTAAATCCACTGACCTTGGGATCGGCTGCGGAGTTTCATGGGGGTGGGGCTGCGACAGGACCGACCTCTCTCCTCCAGATCCGTCAGCTGTTGAGAGACCAGGGGAGAGACCAGCAGGGGGTCAGCGCACGTCACAAAACACACCGCTGTTCACACAACGCTGTGTCAACAAGTATGGACACATTCATGATCAGGTAAGCTTATGTACCATTAAAGGTAGGGATGTCCGATATTATCGGCCGACCGATATTATCGGCCGATATCGGCAGTAAAATGTGATATCGGAAAATATCTGTATCGGTTTAAAAAAAATTAAAACAATAACAATATTGCATACAGTGAAATTATTAGTTACCTGAAATGATCCCGTTTTTTTGGGGGGGGAAACCCTGCATATATCGGTATCGGTTGATATCGGTTGATATCGGTATCGGAAATTAAGAGTTGGACAATATCGGAATATCGGTATCGGTAAAAAAGCCAATATCGAGCATCCCTAATTAAAGGGCATGTATAGTATCAAACTATACACACACACACACACGCACACGCACACACACACCTTTACTTGTCATTGGTGTAAACAATCTAAAAGACAGACACACAGTAAGACAGACACACAGTAGTAAGACAGACACACAGTAGTAAGACAGACACACAGTATGACAGACACACGGTATGACAGACACACAGGTTACCATGACAACAGAGACCATGTGATAAATACCACCAACGACAGACTACAGGAAGACATTTCCTCCGTCACAACCGCAGTCGTGACTCGCTTCACACCAACCCAGAGAGAAATATCAAGGAAACAAAACACCACGGATCCTTCCTCCTCCCAAGAAAATGTCAACTCAAAAAATAAAAGAAAGCGACTCCATGAAAACGGAGTGCTGGACTGCAGTGAGCGACGTTCCTGCTGGGTGTTTATTACACATATAGACCAGCCTGCTGCCAGAGACCACAGAGGACCAGAGGAGTCCTGGGAGACGGAGCGGGGGACTAACTAACGCTGTGTTTACCTTCTCTGGAGGGAAGGAGAGAGAGAGAGACAGAGAGAGAGACACAGAGAGAGACACTGGACGCTCACAGCCTGCCGTGAGGAATGTAGCACACGTCCGACTGGACCGTTCCATGACCTCACACAGAGATGGAGAGGGAGCCCAGACCAGAGGTACCTACTAGGGATGCTCGATATTGGCTTTTTTACCGATACCGATATTCCGATATTGTCCAACTCTTAATTTCGATACCGATACCGATATCAACCGATACCGATATATGCAGGGTTTCCCCCCAAAAAAACGGAATAATTTCAGGTAATTAATAATTTCACTGGATGCATTCAAAAGGCTTTCTAAATGTAAGCATTATCTGTGCAAAATATGATAATTAAAAAAGTAAAAATTAACATTACATATCTCTTGTTGTTGAATTAAACCAACATGCATACTTTTGACAATAAATAAAATAAGAATTGGTTCTTACTTGCTTGCCTGGGTAAATAAAGGTTAAATAAATGTAAAAAAAAAAAAAAAAAAAAAATCTCGATACCGATATTTTCCGATATCACATTTTACTGCCGATATCGGCCGATAATATCGGACATCCCTAGTACCTACAGTACAACTACAGTATTCACCCAGTACTACAGGGAGCCCAGACCAGAGGTGGCTACAGTACAACTACAGTATTCACCCAGTACTACAGGGAGCCCGGACCAGAGGTGCCTACAGTACAACTACAGTATTCACCCAGTACTACAGGTACAGGGAGCTACAGACCAGAGGTGCCTACAGTACAACTACAGTATTCACCCAGTACTACAGAGGTACCTACAGTACAACTACAGTATTCACCCAGTACTACAGAGGTACCTACAGTACAACTACAGTATTCACCCAGTACTACAGAGGTACCTATAGTACAACTACAGTATTCACCCAGTACTACAGAAGTACCTACAGTACAACTACAGTATTCACCCAGTACTACAGAGGTACCTACAGTACAACTACAGTATTCACCCAGTACTACAGAGGTACCTACAGTACAACTACAGTATTCACCCAGTACTACAGAGGTACTTACAGTACAACTACAGTATTCACCCAGTACTACAGAGGTACCTACAGTACAACTACAGTATTCACCCAGTACTACAGAGGTACCTACAGTACAACTACAGTATTCACCCAGTACTACAGAAGTACCTATAGTACAACTACAGTATTCACCCAGTACTACAGAGGTACCTACAGTACAACTACAGTATTCACCCAGTACTACAGAGGTACCTACAGTACAACTACAGTATTCACCCAGTATTACAGAAGTACCTACAGTACAACTACAGTATTCACCCAGTACTACAGAGGTACCTACAGTACAACTACAGTATTCACCCAGTACTACAGAAGTACCTATAGTACAACTACAGTATTCACCCAGTACTACAGAGGTACCTACAGTACAACTACAGTATTCACCCAGTACTACAGAAGTACCTATAGTACAACTACAGTATTCACCCAGTACTACAGAAGTACCTATAGTACAACTACAGTATTCACCCAGTACTACAGAAGTACCTATAGTACAAACAGTATTCACCCAGTACTACAGAAGTACCTATAGTACAACTACAGTATTCACCCAGTACTACAGAAGTACCTACAGTACAACTACAGTATTCACCCAGTACTACAGAGGTACCTACAGTACAACTACAGTATTCACCCAGTACTACAGAAGTACCTATAGTACAACTACAGTATTCACCCAGTACTACAGAAGTACCTATAGTACAACTACAGTATTCACCCAGTACTACAGAAGTACCTATAGTACAAACAGTATTCACCCAGTACTACAGAAGTACCTACAGTACAACTACAGTATTCACCCAGTACTACAGAAGTACCTATAGTACAAACAGTATTCACCCAGTACTACAGAAGTACCTATAGTACAACTACAGTATTCACCCAGTACTACAGAAGTACCTATAGTACAACTACAGTATTCACCCAGTACTACAGAAGTACCTATAGTACAACTACAGTATTCACCCAGTACTACAGAAGTACCTATAGTACAACTACAGTATTCACCCAGTACTACAGAAGTACCTATAGTACAAACAGTATTCACCCAGTACTACAGAGGTACCTACAGTACAACTACAGTATTCACCCAGTACTACAGAGGTACCTACAGTACAACTACAGTATTCACCCAGTACTACAGAAGTACCTACAGTACAACTACAGTATTCACCCAGTACTACAGAGGTACCTATAGTACTACTACAGTATTCACCCAGTACTACAGAAGTACCTATAGTACAAACAGTATTCACCCAGTACTACAGAAGTACCTACAGTACAACTACAGTATTCACCCAGTACTACAGAAGTACCTATAGTACAAACAGTATTCACCCAGTACTACAGAAGTACCTACAGTACAACTACAGTATTCACCCAGTACTACAGAAGTACCTATAGTACAACTACAGTATTCACCCAGTACTACAGAAGTACCTACAGTACAACTACAGTATTCACCCAGTACTACAGAAGTACCTATAGTACAAACAGTATTCACCCAGTACTACAGAAGTACCTACAGTACAACTACAGTATTCACCCAGTACTACAGAAGTACCTATAGTACAACTACAGTATTCACCCAGTACTACAGAAGTACCTACAGTACAACTACAGTATTCACCCAGTACTACAGAAGTACCTATAGTACAACTACAGTATTCACCCAGTACTACAGAAGTACCTACAGTACAACTACAGTATTCACCCAGTACTACAGAAGTACCTACAGTACAACTACAGTATTCACCCAGTACTACAGAAGTACCTATAGTACAACTACAGTATTCACCCAGTACTACATAAGTACCTATAGTACAACTACAGTATTCACCCAGTACTACAGAAGTACCTACAGTACAACTACAGTATTCACCCAGTAATACAGAGGTACCTACAGTACAACTACAGTATTCACCCAGTACTACAGAAGTACCTATAGTACAACTACAGTATTCACCCAGTACTACAGAAGTACCTACAGTACAACTACAGTATTCACCCAGTATTACAGAGGTACCTACAGTACAACTACAGTATTCACCCAGTACTACAGAGGTACCTACAGTACAACTACAGTATTCACCCAGTACTACAGAAGTACCTATAGTACAACTACAGTATTCACCCAGTACTACAGAAGTACCTATAGTACAACTACAGTATTCACCCAGTACTACAGAAGTACCTACAGTACAACTACAGTATTCACCCAGTACTACAGAAGTACCTATAGTACAACTACAGTATTCACCCAGTACTACAGAGGTACCTACAGTACAACTACAGTATTCACCCAGTACTACAGAAGTACCTATAGTACAACTACAGTATTCACCCAGTACTACAGAAGTACCTATAGTACAACTACAGTATTCACCCAGTACTACAGAAGTACCTACAGTACAACTACAGTATTCACCCAGTACTACAGAAGTACCTATAGTACAACTACAGTATTCACCCAGTACTACAGAGGTACCTACAGTACAACTACAGTATTCACCCAGTACTACAGAAGTACCTATAGTACAACTACAGTATTCACCCAGTACTACAGAAGTACCTACAGTACAACTACAGTATTCACCCAGTACTACAGAAGTACCTATAGTACAAACAGTATTCACCCAGTACTACAGAAGTACCTATAGAACAACTACAGTATTCACCCAGTACTACAGAAGTACCTACAGTACAACTACAGTATTCACCCAGTACTACAGAGGTACCTACAGTACAACTACAGTATTCACCCAGTACTACAGAAGTACCTATAGTACAACTACAGTATTCACCCAGTACTACAGAAGTACCTATAGTACAACTACAGTATTCACCCAGTACTACAGAAGTACCTATAGTACAAACAGTATTCACCCAGTACTACAGAAGTACCTATAGTACAACTACAGTATTCACCCAGTACTACAGAAGTACCTACAGTACAACTACAGTATTCACCCAGTACTACAGAAGTACCTATAGTACAACTACAGTATTCACCCAGTACTACAGAAGTACCTACAGTACAACTACAGTATTCACCCAGTACTACAGAGGTACCTATAGTAAAACTACAGTATTCACCCAGTACTACAGAAGTACCTATAGTACAAACAGTATTCACCCAGTACTACAGAAGTACCTATAGTACAACTACAGTATTCACCCAGTACTACAGAAGTACCTATAGTACAACTACAGTATTCACCCAGTACTACAGAGGTACCTACAGTACAACTACAGTATTCACCCAGTACTACAGAGGTACCTACAGTACAACTACAGTATTCACCCAGTACTACAGAAGTACCTATAGTACAACTACAGTATTCACCCAGTACTACAGAGGTACCTATAGTACAACTACAGTATTCACCCAGTATTACAGAAGTACCTATAGTACAACTACAGTATTCACCCAGTACTACAGAAGTACCTATAGTACAACTACAATATTCACCCAGTACTACAGAAGTACCTATAGTACAACTACAATATTCACCCAGTACTACAGAAGTACCTATAGTACAACTACAGTATTCACCCAGTACTACAGAAGTACCTATAGTACAACTACAATATTCACCCAGTACTACAGAAGTACCTATAGTACAACTACAGTATTCACCCAGTACTACAGAAGTACCTATAGTACAACTACAGTATTCACCCAGTACTACAGAAGTACCTATAGTACAACTACAATATTCACCCAGTACTACAGAAGTACCTATAGTACAACTACAGTATTCACCCAGTACTACAGAAGTACCTATAGTACAAACAGTATTCACCCAGTACTACAGAAGTACCTATAGTACAACTACAGTATTCACCCAGTACTACAGAAGTACCTATAGTACAACTACAGTATTCACCCAGTACTACAGAAGTACCTATAGTACAAACAGTATTCACCCAGTACTACAGAAGTACCTATAGTACAACTACAGTATTCACCCAGTACTACAGAAGTACCTACAGTACAACTACAGTATTCACCCAGTACTACAGAAGTACCTATAGTACAACTACAGTATTCACCCAGTATTACAGAAGTACCTACAGTACAACTACAGTATTCACCCAGTATTACAGAAGTACCTATAGTACAAACAGTATTCACCCAGTACTACAGAAGTACCTATAGTACAACTACAGTATTCACCCAGTACTACAGAAGTACCTACAGTACAACTACAGTATTCACCCAGTACTACAGAAGTACCTACAGTACAACTACAGTATTCACCCAGTACTACAGAAGTACCTATAGTACAACTACAGTATTCACCCAGTACTACAGAAGTACCTACAGTACAACTACAGTATTCACCCAGTACTACAGAAGTACCTATAGTACAACTACAGTATTCACCCAGTACTACAGAAGTACCTACAGTACAACTACAGTATTCACCCAGTACTACAGAAGTACCTACAGTACAACTACAGTATTCACCCAGTACTACAGAAGTACCTATAGTACAAACAGTATTCACCCAGTACTACAGAAGTACCTATAGTACAACTACAGTATTCACCCAGTACTACAGAAGTACCTACAGTACAACTACAGTATTCACCCAGTAATACAGAGGTACCTACAGTACAACTACAGTATTCACCCAGTACTACAGAAGTACCTATAGTACAACTACAGTATTCACCCAGTACTACAGAAGTACCTACAGTACAACTACAGTATTCACCCAGTATTACAGAGGTACCTACAGTACAACTACAGTATTCACCCAGTACTACAGAGGTACCTACAGTACAACTACAGTATTCACCCAGTACTACAGAAGTACCTACAGTACAACTACAGTATTCACCCAGTACTACAGAAGTACCTATAGTACAACTACAGTATTCACCCAGTACTACAGAGGTACCTACAGTACAACTACAGTATTCACCCAGTATTACAGAAGTACCTACAGTACAACTACAGTATTCACCCAGTACTACAGAAGTACCTATAGTACAACTACAGTATTCACCCAGTACTACAGAAGTACCTACAGTACAACTACAGTATTCACCCAGTATTACAGAAGTACCTACAGTACAACTACAGTATTCACCCAGTACTACAGAAGTACCTACAGTACAACTACAGTATTCACCCAGTACTACAGAAGTACCTACAGTACAACTACAGTATTCACCCAGTACTACAGAAGTACCTACAGTACAACTACAGTATTCACCCAGTACTACAGAAGTACCTACAGTACAACTACAGTATTCACCCAGTACTACAGAAGTACCTATAGTACAACTACAGTATTCACCCAGTACTACAGAGGTACCTATAGTACAACTACAGTATTCACCCAGTACTACAGAAGTACCTATAGTACAACTACAGTATTCACCCAGTACTACAGAAGTACCTATAGTACAACTACAGTATTCACCCAGTACTACAGAAGTACCTACAGTACAACTACAGTATTCACCCAGTACTACAGAAGTACCTATAGTACAACTACAGTATTCACCCAGTACTACAGAGGTACCTATAGTACAACTACAGTATTCACCCAGTACTACAGAAGTACCTACAGTACAACTACAGTATTCACCCAGTACTACAGAAGTACCTACAGTACAACTACAGTATTCACCCAGTACTACAGAGGTACCTATAGTACAACTACAGTATTCACCCAGTACTACAGAAGTACCTATAGTACAACTACAGTATTCACCCAGTACTACAGAAGTACCTACAGTACAACTACAGTATTCACCCAGTACTACAGAAGTACCTATAGTACAACTACAGTATTCACCCAGTACTACAGAAGTACCTATAGTACAACTACAGTATTCACCCAGTACTACAGAAGTACCTATAGTACAACTACAGTATTCACCCAGTACTACAGAAGTACCTATAGTACAACTACAGTATTCACCCAGTACTACAGAAGTACCTATAGTACAACTACAGTATTCACCCAGTACTACAGAAGTACCTATAGTACAACTACAGTATTCACCCAGTACTACAGAAGTACCTATAGTACAACTACAGTATTCACCCAGTACTACAGAAGTACCTATAGTACAACTACAGTATTCACCCAGTACTACAGAAGTACCTATAGTACAACTACAGTATTCACCCAGTACTACAGAAGTACCTATAGTACAACTACAGTATTCACCCAGTACTACAGAAGTACCTATAGTACAACTACAGTATTCACCCAGTACTACAGAAGTACCTATAGTACAACTACAGTATTCACCCAGTACTACAGAAGTACCTATAGTACAACTACAGTATTCACCCAGTACTACAGAAGTACCTATAGTACAACTACAGTATTCACCCAGTACTACAGAAGTACCTATAGTACAACTACAGTATTCACCCAGTACTACAGAAGTACCTATAGTACAACTACAGTATTCACCCAGTACTACAGAAGTACCTATAGTACAACTACAGTATTCACCCAGTACTACAGAAGTACCTATAGTACAACTACAGTATTCACCCAGTACTACAGAAGTACCTATAGTACAACTACAGTATTCACCCAGTACTACAGAAGTACCTATAGTACAACTACAGTATTCACCCAGTACTACAGAAGTACCTACAGTACAACTACAGTATTCACCCAGTACTACAGAAGTACCTATAGTACAACTACAGTATTCACCCAGTACTACAGAAGTACCTATAGTACAACTACAGTATTCACCCAGTACTACAGAAGTACCTATAGTACAACTACAGTATTCACCCAGTACTACAGAAGTACCTATAGTACAACTACAGTATTCACCCAGTACTACAGAAGTACCTATAGTACAACTACAGTATTCACCCAGTACTACAGAAGTACCTATAGTACAACTACAGTATTCACCCAGTACTACAGAAGTACCTACAGTACAACTACAGTATTCACCCAGTACTACAGAAGTACCTATAGTACAACTACAGTATTCACCCAGTACAACTACAGTATTCACCCAGTACTACAGAAGTACCTATAGTACAACTACAGTATTCACCCAGTACTACAGAGGTACCTATAGTACAACTACAGTATTCACCCAGTACTACAGAGTACCTATAGTACAACTACAGTATTCACCCAGTACTACAGAAGTACCTATAGTACAACTACAGTATTCACCCAGTACTACAGAAGTACCTACAGTACAACTACAGTATTCACCCAGTACTACAGAAGTACCTACAGTACAACTACAGTATTCACCCAGTACTACAGAAGTACCTATAGTACAACTACAGTATTCACCCAGTACTACAGAAGTACCTATAGTACAACTACAGTATTCACCCAGTACTACAGAAGTACCTATCAGTACAACTACAGTATTCACCCAGTACTACAGAAGTACCTACAGTACAACTACAGTATTCACCCAGTACTACAGAAGTACCTATAGTACAACTACAGTATTCACCCAGTACTACAGAGGTACCTACAGTACAACTACAGTATTCACCCAGTACTACAGAAGTACCTATAGTACAACTACAGTATTCACCCAGTACTACAGAAGTACCTATAGTACAACTACAGTATTCACCCAGTACTACAGAAGT